>NC_091376.1:142500-160000 GCF_038502225.1 Cherax quadricarinatus
TGGCCCCATTGCCTTTGAGGTATCTAGCTCACTCAGAAGCCTCTTCACTTCTTCCTCTGTTGTGTGCACTGTCCAGCACATGGTGGTGTGCCCCACCTCTCCGTCTTTCTGCAGCCCCTTCTGTCTCTGTGAACACTTCTTTGAATCTCTTGTTGAGTTCCTCACATACTTCACGGTCATTTCTTGTTGTCTCTCCTCCTTCCTTCCTTAGCCTGATTACCTGGTCCTTGACTGTTGTTTTCCTCCTGATATGGCTGTTCAACAGTTTCTGGTCAGATTTGGCTTTCACTGCTATGTCATTTTCATATTGTCTTTGGGCCTCCCTTCTTATCTGTGCATATTCGTTTCGGGCTCTACGACTGCTCTCCTTATTCTCCTGGGTCCTTTGCCTTCTATATTTCTTCCATTCCCTAGCACACTTGGTTTTTGCCTCCCTGCACCTTTGGGTAAACCATGGGCTCATCCTGGCTTTTTCATTATTCCTGTTACCCTTGGGTACAAACCTCTCCTCAGCCTCCTTGCATTTTGTTGCTACATATTCCATCATCTCATTAACTGGCTTCCCTGCCAGTTCTCTGTCCCACTGAACCCCGTTCAGGAAGTTCCTCATTCCTGTGTAGTCCCCTTTCTTGTAGTTTGGCTTCATTCGTCCTGGCCTTCCTGCTTCTCCCTCCACTTGTGGCTCTACTGTGTATTCGAAGCTTAAAACCACATGGTCACTGGCCCCAAGGGGTCTTTCATATGTGATGTCCTCGATATCTGCACTACTCAACGTGTGTGTGTGTGTGTGTGTGTGTGTGAATGCAGCTTCGAATTGAAGGTCTCTTAATTCCCCCCCAAAAAAATCATTATTTATATATACAAAAAAATAATTCAACATTCATAATACACAAATTACCAACATCGGAACCCTTCCCCCCCACACAAAAAAAAAAACTGATAAATTAGCAAATAAAAACTGAGACACAAAATTATGGATGAACAAGCAAGCAGAATGTATAATTAAGCACTGGGAACGTAAGCGAATAATTGATGGCTTTAATTATTTACACATGTTGCAAGTTGCATCTGTTTGCTCCAGTAATGAAAGCAGTGTTGCTAAGACCTGTATGTTGCATTGTTGTACTCCAATACTGTAGTGTTGCTAAGACCTATATGTTGCATTGTTGTGTTCCAATATTGTAGTGTTGCTAAGACCTATATGTTGCATTGTTGTGTTCCAATATTGTAGTGTTGCTAAGACCTATATGTTGCATTGTTGTGTTCCAATATTGTAGTGTTGCTAAGACCTATATGTTGCATTGTTGTGTTCCAATATTGTAGTGTTGCTAAGACCTATATGTTGCATTGTTGTGTTCCAATATTGTAGTGTTGCTAAGACCTATATGTTGCATTGTTGTGTTCCAATATTGTAGTGTTGCTAAGACCTATATGTTGCATTGTTGTGTTCCAATATTGTAGTGTTGCTAAGACCTATATGTTGCATTGTTGTGTTCCAATATTGTAGTGTTGCTAAGACCTATATGTTGCATTGTTGTGTTCCAATATTGTAGTGTTGCTAAGACCTATATGTTGCATTGTTGTGCTCCAATATTGTAGTGTTGCTAAGACCTATATGTTGCATTGTTGTGTTCCAATATTGTAGTGTTGCTAAGACCTATATGTTGCATTGTTGTGCTCCAATATTGTAGTGTTGCTAAGACCTATATGTTGCATTGTTGTGTTCCAATATTGTAGTGTTGCTAAGACCTATATGTTGCATTGTTGTGTTCCAATATTGTAGTGTTGCTAAGACCTATATGTTGCATTGTTGTGTTCCAATATTGTAGTGTTGCTAAGACCTATATGTTGCATTGTTGTGTTCCAATATTGTAGTGTTGCTAAGACCTATATGTTGCATTGTTGTGTTCCAATATTGTAGTGTTGCTAAGACCTATATGTTGCATTGTTGTGTTCCAATATTGTAGTGTTGCTAAGACCTATATGTTGCATTGTTGTGTTCCAATATTGTAGTGTTGCTAAGACCTATATGTTGCATTGTTGTGTTCCAATATTGTAGTGTTGCTAAGACCTATATGTTGCATTGTTGTGTTCCAATATTGTAGTGTTGCTAAGACCTATATGTTGCATTGTTGTGTTCCAATATTGTAGTGTTGCTAAGACCTATATGTTGCATTGTTGTGTTCCAATATTGTAGTGTTGCTAAGACCTATATGTTGCATTGTTGTGTTCCAATATTGTAGTGTTGCTAAGACCTATATGTTGCATTGTTGTGTTCCAATATTGTAGTGTTGCTAAGACCTATATGTTGCATTGTTGTGTTCCAATATTGTAGTGTTGCTAAGACCTATATGTTGCATTGTTGTGTTCCAATATTGTAGTGTTGCTAAGACCTATATGTTGCATTGTTGTGTTCCAATATTGTAGTGTTGCTAAGACCTATATGTTGCATTGTTGTGTTCCAATATTGTAGTGTTGCTAAGACCTATATGTTGCATTGTTGTGTTCCAATATTGTAGTGTTGCTAAGACCTATATGTTGCATTGTTGTGTTCCAATATTGTAGTGTTGCTAAGACCTATATGTTGCATTGTTGTGTTCCAATATTGTAGTGTTGCTAAGACCTATATGTTGCATTGTTGTGTTCCAATATTGTAGTGTTGCTAAGACCTATATGTTGCATTGTTGTGTTCCAATATTGTAGTGTTGCTAAGACCTATATGTTGCATTGTTGTGTTCCAATATTGTAGTGTTGCTAAGACCTATATGTTGCATTGTTGTGTTCCAATATTGTAGTGTTGCTAAGACCTATATGTTGCATTGTTGTGTTCCAATATTGTAGTGTTGCTAAGACCTATATGTTGCATTGTTGTGCTCCAATATTGTAGTGTTGCTAAGACCTATATGTTGCATTGTTGTGTTCCAATATTGTAGTGTTGCTAAGACCTATATGTTGCATTGTTGTGTTCCAATATTGTAGTGTTGCTAAGACCTATATGTTGCATTGTTGTGTTCCAATATTGTAGTGTTGCTAAGACCTATATGTTGCATTGTTGTGTTCCAATATTGTAGTGTTGCTAAGACCTATATGTTGCATTGTTGTGTTCCAATATTGTAGTGTTGCTAAGACCTATATGTTGCATTGTTGTGTTCCAATATTGTAGTGTTGCTAAGACCTATATGTTGCATTGTTGTACTTCACAATAACAAATTATTTTTTGTAGTAATAGTAGTAGTAGTAGCAGCAGTAATAGTAGTAGTAGTAGTAGCAGTAATAGTAGTAGTAGTAGTAGTAGCAGTAGTAGTAGTAGTAATAGTAGTAGTAGTAGTAGTAGCAGTAGTAGTAGTAGTAATAGTAGTAGTAGTACGCTCACATACCTTCTCAATCTACATATATACATATTTCTCTTCCGTGTTATAAAAAGACTACACATTTTAATGCAAATCATCAGCGCTAATTAAACTATTGCATCAAACTCTACAATTCCGGTACCACTCTAGTTATGCACGAACAACTTGACACATTGGGTAGCAATGGAATTTTAAACAGCCTTTACCTCATCTCCTTCGTCCATAACAGCTGCTCTGGAAGCTGAAATCACGAACATTTGTTATTCTAAATGAATTAGCTCTTTAACACCTGTTTGGTTTACCTTGAGTTTTGTACTATAAAGGGAAACAGTGTAGCCAAAATGTGTTGTTAGTTAATGGTCCCAAGTCGAACCGAATTCAGATTCAGGAAGGATATAGGAAAGTACTGGTTTGGTAATAGAGTTGTGGATGAGTGGAACAAACTCCCAAGTACCGTTATAGAGGCCAGAACGTTGTGTAGCTTTAAAAATAGGTTGGATATATACATGAGTAGATGTGGGTGGGTGTGAGTTAGACCTGATAGCTTGTGCTACCAGGTCGGTTGCCGTGTTCCTCCCTTAAGTCAATGTGACCTGACCTGACTAGGTTGGGTGCATTGGCTTAAGCCGGTAGGAGACTTGGACCTGCCTCGCATGGGCCAGTAGGCCTTCTGCAGTGTTCCTTCGTTCTTATGTTCTTATGTTCTTAAAAGAAACATTTCGATATTTTTTCTCGTTCAGTATTGAGATAAATAAGAGAATAACGGCTACACAAAACGTAATCCGTCACAGTGATCCATATAACATTCACTAGAGGGCGCTTACACATGCCATTCTCTACAAGAACCATTCTCTAGTTACTGTAGACCAGTGGTAAAAGTTTGAAGCCGATCGGGTAAAGAATTCTCGATTTATAAACGATAAAAGGTGAAGGAGTAAATCGTAGCTTGATTTTCAAGTTTATCTTCGGGGATAATTAACTCTGTCCACTATTTAAGAGTATGTCTTCGGGGATACATAAATACGGTAGTTAATGCCAAAGTTATAATTAAGTTCAACTGGGATATACACCAGAAGTTCTTATTTCGAGAAAATATTCCACAGATCTATGTAATTGAGACGAAGAAAACCAGAGTACTGTGGCTGGAACGAGTCACCATAGATTCACACTTACGAGAGGGAAACTAAAGACGTTTTGGTCCAGCCTGGACCACTGCCAACTTGTACTTGTGGCGTGACAGTGGCCCAGGACGGAGTGAAAAGTCGTTTTACCAAGTTTCTCTCCTAAGTTCGGGTTTTTGGTAAAACTGAGACGAAATAAATTCTGTCACACTTTGAAGCCTTCAGCAACGAAACTCAAGAAAAACAAGAAACATGAAAAAATCATAATAAAAGTGAATTTTGTGGAGTGAGAAAATAGCAGTGTCAACCTCAAGTTGCCAGTCAACTCGTTAATTCATCAGTGTGGATTGTGGCAACAAACGAGTTGCCACAATCCACACTGCCACTGGCCTTTATTTTCATTCCTGGCAGCTTCGGCCTTTTGTAACTAACAAAGGTCACACCAGTACTATGCTCTCACTTGTACCGTTAACTAGCTTCTTCGATATTAATACTGATTTGTGCAACCGATAAAGTTCCAGATGCCAGCGTTATTGTTGCTCATAATTTCCCCTTGAGAGGCATGTCAGGGCCTTTCATGTCATGGAGAAGGATGTCAGTGTCTTCTTGTTCATCTAGAGACATTTCAATGCCTCTCATATATTAACTAGAAGGCAGGAAGTCAGAGAGGGATGTCAGTGCCTCTCACATCTTCACACGGAAGCAGGGAGGAAGAGGGACGTCAGTGCCTCTCACGTCTCCCCTCGGAGGCAGGAAGTCAGAGAGGAATGTCAGTGCCTCTTACCAGACGGAGGAGCCACGGCTAATATCACGGTCAATAAAGCTAATCTCCTGAATCATGAAGCTGAAGGCGCTGTGGGGAGGGATGACTAGATGAAGATAGCTGGGGTGGATGATTGAAGAACCAGGGGTGGATGATTGAAGAACCAGGGGTGGATGATTGAAGAACCAGGTGGATGATTGAGAAACCAGGGGTGGATGATTGAGAAACCAGGGGTGGACGATTGAGAAATCAGAGGTAAATGATTGAGAAACTAGGGGTGGATGATTGAAGAACCAGCGTGGATGACTGAAGAACCAGGGTGGATGATTGAGAAACCAGAGGTAGATGATTGAGGAACTAGGGGTGGATGATTGAGGAACCAGAGGAGAAAGTAGTGTATGTACTTTTGGATGAATTGATTGAACGTAAGTTCAATCAAAGTGTATGGTAACGGGAAGATTAAACCAAAGAGAAGTGAGAGGAGGTGTATGGACGAGAAGTAGTAGTAGTAGTAGTAGTAGTAGTAGTAGTAGTAGTAGTAGTTGAGAGTAGTTCCCTATCTGAAAGGTCAGAGTACAGAAGAATAAAGTTGTACACAAGTCTGAAGGAAGAAAGAAACTGGCCTGTAGAATGTACATGCCTCAACTTCATATTGCCTGACCACAGAGCTGAGCTCTTCTCCAGGCTGAGGGACTGACCTCAAATTATTTCTCCTAAGTTGGTGGGACAGATTACATCATCTTTACCTCGTCGCTTAGCTGCCTACAATCCATTCGCTGTATTTGACTGAAGAAGCCTAACGTGTAGGCTTTCAAACAAAAAAGATACCCAATTGTTGCACATGTCTTATTCATCAAAGTACATAACTCTTCTTTGTGCAAACAAAAGGAGTCTCAGCAGCCATATCTTCAAAGGAAATCCAACTCTAAACTGTCAGAGAAAGACACAGTGGCCCTCTGCATTAAACAGATGTAATTCCATCACCAACAACTTGTGTCTAACAGCCAGCAATCAACGACAGGCTGATATTCTTGCTTTCCATTTCCCCTCCTTGATGTTAGTTTCAGAAAGTTAACCTCCGTTGTTAACTGCAAGAACTTTTCTTAAGTTGCCGGAGGTTATTACAAAACAAGAGAAAGTCCATCTCCTCAAATTTCTGGTCATAAGAAAAGCTGCGGGGCTGGACGAGATTCAAGTCTCGAACAGCTAGCCTCAAGAACTGTATTTTAGTTCTTAGAATTACAAGACAGGAGGACGTCCATCACCACAAATTTCTGGATACTGGAAAGACTGTCGACCAGGACAACGTGTTTATAAGACTGCAGCCACATTTATACAAGTAACCCTCACATAGGAGAAGCTTATGATTACGTTACGGTCTTGTAAATGGTCCACGTCGGACCGAAACGTCGCCATAAGCTTCTCCTATGTGAGGGTTATTTGTACATACAATCACGATACTGTGTTTTTGTTCTTCATTACCACACTTCTTCACGCCAGCAGTAACAGCCTGGGTGATCAGACCCTGATCCACCCAGATCAACACCCGCGGGGAAGTTGACCCCCGAAACCCTCTCCAGGTAAACTCCAGGTAAGTGTGGTACACTTATGATGCTTCGTCTCCTCCTGATGACTACTACAGATGCTAGAATGCAGTGTTAATGTTGCGTTGATTCAGTGACGTCTTTCTTGACGCACACACATGTGCAACACCTGGATATCTATACTGACGAGGCGATACACACACATGTGCAACACCTGGATATCTATACTGACGAGGCGATACACACACATGTGCAACACCTGGATATCTATACTGACGAGACGATACACACACATGTGCAACACCAGGATATCTATACTGACGAGACGATACACACACATGTGCAACACCTGGATATCTATACTGACGAGGCGATACACACACATGTGCAACACCTGGATATCTATACTGACGAGACGATACACACACATGTGCAACACCAGGATATCTATACTGACGAGACGATACACACACATGTGCAACACCAGGATATCTATACTAACGAGGCGATACACACACATGTGCAACACCTGGATATCTATACTAACGAGGCGATACACACACATGTGCAACACCTGGATATCTATACTGACGAGGCGATACACACACATGTGCAACACCTGGATATCTATACTGACGAGGCGATACACACACATGTGCAACACCTGGATATCTATACTGACGAGGCGATACACACACATGTGCAACACCTGGATATCTATACTGACGAGGCGATACACACACATGTGCAACACCTGGATATCTATACTGACGAGGCGATACACACACATGTGCAACACCTGGATATCTATACTGACGAGGCGATACACACACATGTGCAACACCTGGATATCTATACTGACGAGGCGATACACACACATGTGCAACACCTGGATATCTATACTGACGAGACGATACACACACATGTGCAACACCAGGATATCTATACTGACGAGACGATACACACACATGTGCAACACCTGGATATCTATACTGACGAGACGATACACACACATGTGCAACACCTGGATATCTATACTAACGAGGCGATACACACACATGTGCAACACCTGGATATCTATACTAACGAGGCGATACACACACATGTGCAACACCTGGATATCTATACTGACGAGGCGTTGTGCCAGCCACTGGCACTTCTCAGCCCAATGCGGAGAAAACATCCAGGAGACACTGGAAGTCGTGACGGGGTAATCTCGAGGCGTTCAGTCCCTACATAAGTGTTCAACTTTTATAAGTGTGCAGGCCATTACCGCTGATAAATCGAAGGTAAAAGACTGAAGACTTTAAACTTGTATCACTTTTGCCAATCTCTACCCAGTGAAAAAGCCACTGGTTGTCGATATGCCGTCTTCCTACGCTTCTTATACACTGACTTCTCAGTACTGCACACGATTAAGGTAATAATTTCTCTTAACATTGTAGCCACTGTTGGTTAAGATAAGATAAGATAAGATTTCGTTCGGATTTTTAACCCCGGAGGGTTAGCCAACCAGGATAACCCAAGAGAGTCAGTGCGTCATCGAGGACTGTCTAACTTATTTCCATTGGGGTCCTTAATCTTGTCCCCCAGGATGCGACCCACACCAGTCGACTAACACCCAGGTACCTATTTGCTGCTAGGTGAACAGGACAATAGGTGTAAGGAAACGTGTCGGAATTTCCACCCACCGGGAATCGAACCCGGGCCCTCCGTGTGTGAAGCGGGAGCTTTAGCCACCAGTTGCTTCTCAGAACCACCGTCTCAGTGTTTCTCTTGTGTCAGCCTGTACCTGTTCCTCCTAGTACCCAGGTCAATACCCAGGGCACAGGAAAATAGAAAATAATCCCACTCAGTACTCCTCTTGCCTCTGCCTGTACCAGTTCCTCCTAGTACCCAGGTCAATACCCTGGGCACAGGAAAATAGAAAATAATCCCACTCAGTACTCCTCTTGCCTCTGCCTGTACCAGTTCCTCCTAGTACCCAGGTCAATACCCTGGGTACAGGAAAATAGAAAATAATCCCACTCAGTACTCCTCTTACCTCTGCCTGTACCAGTTCCTCCTAGTACCCAGGTCAATACCCTGGGCACAGGAAAATACAAAATAATCCCACCCAGTACTCCTCTTGCCTCTGCCTGTACCAGTTCCTCCTAGTACCCAGGTCAATACCCTGGGCACAGGAAAATACAAAATAATCCCACCCAGTACTCCTCTTGCCTCTGCCTGTACCAGTTCCTCCTAGTACCCAGGTCAATACCCTGGGCACAGGAAAATAGAAAATAATCCCACCCAGTACTCCTCTTGCCTCTGCCTGTACCAGTTCCTCCTAGTACCCAGGTCAATACCCTGGGCACAGGAAAATAAAAAATAATCCCACCCAGTACTCCTCTTGCCTCTGCCTGTACCAGTTCCTCCTAGTACCCAGGTCAATACCCTGGGCACAGGAAAATACAAAATAATCCCACCCAGTACTCCTCTTGCCTCTGCCTGTACCAGTTCCTCCTAGTACCCAGGTCAATACCCTGGGCACAGGAAAATAGAAAATAATCCCACTCAGTACTCCTCTTGCCTCTGCCTGTACCAGTTCCTCCTAGTACCCAGGTCAATACCCTGGGCACAGGAAAATACAAAATAATCCCACCCAGTACTCCTCTTGCCTCTGCCTGTACCAGTTCCTCCTAGTACCCAGGTCAATACCCTGGGCACAGGAAAATACAAAATAATCCCACCCAGTACTCCTCTTGCCTCTGCCTGTACCAGTTCCTCCTAGTACCCAGGTCAATACCCTGGGCACAGGAAAATACAAAATAATCCCACCCAGTACTCCTCTTGCCTCTGCCTGTACCAGTTCCTCCTAGTACCCAGGTCAATACCCTGGGCACAGGAAAATACAAAATAATCCCACCCAGTACTCCTCTTGCCTCTGCCTGTACCAATTCCTCCTAGTACCCAGGTCAATACCCTGGGCACAGGAA
Source organism: Cherax quadricarinatus (assembly GCF_038502225.1). Classification (NCBI taxonomy): domain Eukaryota; kingdom Metazoa; phylum Arthropoda; class Malacostraca; order Decapoda; family Parastacidae; genus Cherax; species Cherax quadricarinatus. Next base: position 152,257 of record NC_091376.1, read on the forward strand.
AATAAAAAATAATCCCACCCAGTACTCCTTTTGCCTCTGCCTGTACCAGTTCCTCCTAGTACCCAGGTCAATACCCTGGGCACAGGAAAATAAAAAATAATCCCACTCAGTACTCCTCTTACCTCTGCCTGTACCAGTTCCTCCTAGTACCCAGGTCAATACCCTGGGCACAGGAAAATAAAAAATAATCCCACCCAGTACTCCTTTTGCCTCTGCCTGTACCAGTTCCTCCTAGTACCCAGGTCAATACCCTGGGCACAGGAAAATAAAAAATAATCCCACTCAGTACTCCTCTTACCTCTGCCTGTACCAGTTCCTCCTAGTACCCAGGTCAATACCCTGGGCACAGGAAAATAGAAAATAATCCCACCCAGTACTCCTCTTGCCTCTGCCTGTACCAGTTCCTCCTAGTACCCAGGTCAATACCCTGGGCACAGGAAAATACAAAATAATCCCACCCAGTACTCCTCTTGCCTCTGCCTGCACCAGTTCCTCCTAGTACCCAGGTCAATACCCTGGGCACAGGAAAATAAAAAATAATCCCACTCAGTACTCCTCTTACCTCTGCCTGTACCAGTTCCTCCTAGTACCCAGGTCAATACCCTGGGCACAGGAAAATAGAAAATAATCCCACTTCACAAAATATAGCTTGGTGATAGACAAAAACTCTGTACTAGCGTTACTATCCTCACTCGTATTGGAACAAATAAAATGCAAAATAATATCGAAATAAATGATAGATATTTTTGACTTCCCTTCGTTACAGTGTGATGGAAAATATCGTAAAAAAATTTATATATATATATATATATATATATATATATATATATATATATATATATATATATATATATATATATATATATATATATACAGAGAGAGAAATTTACGTGTGCAGTAAGAAAATATGGAAACGAACGCATTAGACTGGAAAACTAAGGGTGAAATGAGCTTGGTTACGTGGGTATCCCGTTTTATGTTTTAGTGTGTTGTGTGTGTGTTGTGTGTGGGTGTGTACTCACCTGTTTGCACTTACCTATTTGTGGTTGCAGGGCTCGAGTCACAGCTCCTGGCCCCAAGGTGTGTGTGTGTGTGTGTGTGTACTCACCTAGTTGTGGTTGTAGGGGTCGATTCACAGCTCCTGGCCCCGAGGTGTGTGTACTCACCTAGTTGTAGTTGTAGGGGTCGAGTCACAGCTCCTGGCCCCGAGGTGTGTGTGTGTGTGTGTGTGTGTGTGTGTACTCACCTAGTTGTGGTTGTAGGGGTCGAGTCACAGCTCCTGGCCCCAAGGTGTGTGTGTGCTCACCTAATTGTGGTTGTAGGGGTCGAGTCACAGCTCCTGGCCCCGAGGTGTGTGTGTGTGTGTGAGTGTGTGTGTGTGTTTTGCGTGTGCGAGGAGCAGTGGGAAACAAAAGAATAACATTAATGAGATTGAAAAATATTGAATAAAACTCAGTGAGGGAAAAACAGGTGTTAGTGTGAGGGTATGTAGGCAGGTGTTAGTGTGAGGGTATGTAGGCAGGTGTTAGTGTGAGAGAATGTAAGCAGGTGTTAGTGTCATGGTATTTCAGCAGGTTAACACCTGTAAGAGGAATGTGGACCAGTGTATGTGTATGTGAGAGAGAGAGAGAGAGAGAGAGAGAGAGAGAGAGAGAGAGAGAGAGAGAGAGAGAGAGAGAGAGAGAGGACTGACTACCTTCACTCATGTCTAAGGACTGACTACCTTCACTCATGTCTAAGGACTGACTACCTTCACTCATGTCTAAGGACTACTACCTTCACTCATGTCTAAGGACTGACTACCTTCACTCATGTCTAAGGACTGACTACCTTCACTCATGTCTAAGGACTGACTACCTTCACTCATGTCTAAGGACTGACTACCTTCACTCATGTCTAAGGACTGACTACCTTCACTCATGTCTAAGGACTGACTACCTTCACTCATGTCTAAGGACTTCACTCATGTCTAAGGACTGACTACCACTTCTGACTACCTTCACTCATGTCTAAGGACTGACTACCTTCACTCATGTCTAAGGACTGACTACCTTCACTCATGTCTAAGGACTGACTACCTTCACTCATGTCTAAGGACTGACTACCTTCACTCATGTCTAAGGACTGACTACCTTCACTCATGTCTAAGGATTGACCACCTTCACTCATGTCTAAGGATTGACCACCTTCACTCATGTCTAAGGATTGACCACCTTCACTCATGTCTAAGGACTAAGGACTGACTACCTTCACTCATGTCTAAGGACTGACTACCTTCACTCATGTCTAAGGACTGACTACCTTCACTCATGTCTAAGGACTGACTACCTTCACTCATGACTAAGGACTGACTACCTTCACTCATGACTAAGGACTGACTACCTTCACTCATGTCTAAGGACTGACTACCTTCACTCATGACTAAGGACTGACTACCTTCACTCATGACTGACTACCTTCAAGGACTCATGTCTAAGGACTGACTACCTTCACTCATGTCTAAGGACTGACTACCTTCACTCATGTCTAAGGACTGACTACCTTCACTCATGACTAAGGACTGACTACCTTCACTCATGACTAAGGACTGACTACCTTCACTCATGACTAAGGACTGACTACCTTCACTCATGACTAAGGACTGACTACCTTCACTCATGACTAAGGACTGACTACCTTCACTCATGTCTAAGGACTGACTACCTTCACTCATGACTAAGGACTGACTACCTTCACTCATGTCTAAGGACTGACTACCTTCACTCATGACTAAGGACTGACTACCTTCACTCATGTCTAAGGACTGACTACCTTCACTCATGTCTAAGGACTGACTACCTTCACTCATGTCTAAGGACTGACTACCTTCACTCATGTCTAAGGACTGACTACCTTCACTCATGTCTAAGGACTGACTACCTTCACTCATGTCTAAGGACTGACTACCTTCACTCATGTCTAAGGATTGACCACCTTCACTCATGTCTAAGGACTGACTACCTTCACTCATGTCTAAGGATTGACCACCTTCACTCATGTCTAAGGATTGACCACCTTCACTCATGTCTAAGGACTGACTACCTTCACTCATGACTAAGGGCTGACTACCTTCACTCATGACTAAGGACTGACTACCTTCACTCATGTCTAAGGACTGACTACCTTCACTCATGACTAAGGACTGACTACCTTCACTCATGTCTAAGGACTGACTACCTTCACTCATGTCTAAGGACTGACTACCTTCACTCATGACTAAGGACTGACTACCTTCACTCATGACTAAGGACTGACTACCTTCACTCATGACTAAGGACTGACTACCTTCACTCATGTCTACTACCTTCACTCATGACTAAGGACTGACTACCTTCACTCATGACTAAGGACTGACTACCTTCACTCATGTCTAAGGACTGACTACCTTCACTCATGTCTAAGGACTGACTACCTTCACTCATGTCTAAGGACTGACTACCTTCACTCATGTCTAAGGACTGACTACCTTCACTCATGTCTAAGGACTGACTACCTTCACTCATGTCTAAGGACTGACTACCTTCACTCATGACTAAGGACTGACTACCTTCACTCATGTCTAAGGAGTGACCACCTTCACTCATGACTAAGGACTGACTACCTTCACTCATGTCTAAGGACTGACTACCTTCACTCATGTCTAAGGACTGACTACCTTCACTCATGTCTAAGGACTGACTACCTTCACTCATGTCTAAGGAGTGACTACCTTCACTCATGTCTAAGGACTGACTACCTTCACTCATGTCTAAGGACTGACTACCTTCACTCATGTCTAAGGACTGACTACCTTCACTCATGTCTAAGGACTGACTACCTTCACTCATGTCTAAGGACTGACTACCTTCACTCATGTCTAAGGACTGACTACCTTCACTCATGTCTAAGGACTGACTACCTTCACTCATGTCTAAGGACTGACTACCTTCACTCATGTCTAAGGACTGACTACCTTCACTCATGACTAAGGACTGACTACCTTCACTCATGTCTAAGGACTGACTACCTTCACTCATGACTAAGGACTGACTACCTTCACTCATGTCTAAGGACTGAGTACTTTCACTCATGACTAAGGACTGACTACCTTCACTCATGTCTAAGGACTGACTACCTTCACTCATGTCTAAGGACTGACTACCTTCACTCATATCTAAGGACTGACTACCTTCACTCATGTCTAAGGGCTGACTACCTTCACTCATGTCTAAGGACTGACCACCTTCACTCATGACTAAGGACTGACTACCTTCATTCATGACTAAGGACTGAGTACCTTCACTCATGTCTAAGGACTGACTACCTTCACTCATGTCTAAGGACTGACTACCTTCACTCATGTCTAAGGGCTGACTACCTTCACTCATGTCTAAGGACTGACCACCTTCACTCATGTCTAAGGGCTGACTACCTTCACTCATGTCTAAGGACTGACCACCTTCACTCATGTCTAAGGGCTGACCACCTTCACTCATGTCTAAGGACTGACTACCTTCACTCATGTCTAAGGACTGAGTACCTTCACTCATGTCTAAGGACTGACTACCTTCACTCATGTCTAAGGACTGAGTACTTTCACTCAAGTCAGAGGGACTTATCACCTGATCTTTCACTGTCTCCACAAAATAATCTTTATTTTGGACTAATGAATTCTCTGGTTGGCGAAACGTCACACACACGTTTCTGAACCATCATTTTGTTTGTTGCTACATACCATTAATTTAAAAATTAAAACTTGCAGTAGATATGAAGCCTGGTCACAGGCCGGCCCGAGGGGGCGTTGACCCCCCAAAACCCTCTCCAGGTATACTCCAGATATCTCAAAATTATCCTGATCTGGATAACATGGATAGTTGTCCCGTAGCTGGGTTGGTAGCGCACTCAGATGGCACATTGCGGTCCGTGGTTCGATCCCCGGTACGGGCGGACACATTTTGGGTGTTTCCTTAAGACACCCGCTGTCCCTGTTCACCTAGTAGTAAAATAGGTACCTGGGTGTTAGTTGACTGGTGTGGGTCGCATCCTGGGGTTAAAATTAACCTAATTTGCCGGAAATGCTTTGATGTCAGCTATGGTCTGTAAACGTTGCATCATGTACTTATAGAAATTGATTATCTATAGATGGTTAAAAGGCCAAGAGCTACGACCCAACCTCATTTGATTTCAAAGCCCAGCGCTAAGGTCTGCTACCACCCCTTCAAAGATCACACACACACACACACACACACACACACACACACACACACACACACACACACACAACAATCATACACACACGTACACACACACACACACGTGTGTGTACTCGCCTAATTGTACTCACCTAATTGTGGTTGCAGGGGTCGAGACTCAGCTCCTGGCCCCGCCTCTTCACTGATCGCTACTGGATCCTCTCTCTCTCTGCTTCCTGAGCTTTGTCATACCTCTTCTTAAAACTATGTATGGTTCCTGCCTCCACTACTTCACTTGCTAGGCTATTCCACTTCCTGACAACTCTATGACTGAAGAAATACTTCCTAACGTCCCTGTGACTCGTCTGAGTCTTCAGCTTCCAGTTGTGACCCCTTGTCCCTGTGTCCTCTCTCTGGAACATCCTATCTCTGTCCACCTTGTCTATTCCCCGCAGTATCTTGTATGTCGTTATCATGTCTCCCCTGACCCTTCTGTCCTCCAGTGTCGTCAGTCCGATTTCCCTTAACCTTTCCTCGTACGACATTCCCTTGAGCTCTGGGACTAGCCTTGTGTGTGTGTTTGTGTGTGTGTGTGTGTGTGTGTGTGTTTGTGTGTGTGTGTGTGTGTGTGTGTGTGTGTGTGTAAGCACAACTCATTTTTGCACCGATCAGAAAATTTCACTGTTTTGTAACTTAATTAACAAACTCTTTTGTCTTCTCACAGCTCATTAAGGCAATAACTGCCATCACAGGAACACAAGTTTGCTATTTTAAAATGTTTATGTGTATGATTGTTGAGTGTGTGTGTGTGTGTGTGTTGTATGTGTACGTGTGTGTATGATTGCTATGTGTGTGTGTTGTTTGTGTACGTGTGTGTATGATTGCTGTGTGTGTGTGTTGTTTGTGTATGTGTGTGTATGATTGTTGAGTGTGTGTGTGTGTGTGTGGATGACTGATGTGTGTATATGCTGTGTGTGTATACTCACCTATTTGTGGTTGCAGGGGTCTAGTCATAGCTCCTGGCCCCGCCTTTTCACTGTGTGTGTGTGTGTGTGTGTGTGTGTGTGTGTGTGTGTGTGTGTGTGTGTGTGTGTGTGTGTAGTAAGATCGCCTCACTTTCCACATCAAGAACACTGCCTTGATCTCACTGAAAGATTCCTGATTCAGATAACTGAAACTAACCTCCCTGTCCTCGGATCAAACCTGTCTCCCATTCCCCAGCCAATGCATAACCCCTACGGGTATAGCTTCTTAATAGGTGAAAAAAAAAATGTTCCAGGTACCTATTGCTGTTCCTAATTCTTCCATTTCTACTTACCTATTCTAACTTCTCTTTTCTCTTCCCCCATTCCTTTATTAGCACATGCAAAGTGGAGCGAAGGAGAAGAGGGGAACGGAGGCAGTGTGGAGGAAATGAGAATTTGATTACCGCTGTGGGCTGGCAAAACACAGGAGATGGGGGCAAGAGGGAAGAGAATATGACCAGGTCAACAACTGCTGATGGGCGAGTCTGTTATATAGTACGTGGGAGTACATGGGAGAGGTTTCAGAGGACGTTTAAAGTCCTCACCCAGACTGCCTGCTTAGAGTAACTGATTACTTCTATCTAGACGGAGTACTGGCGTGTATTTTTTTAAGGTTCTCGAGGCCAGGATGATAAAACAGAAATTTAAGTGAGTAAAGTCACGGAAATAAAGCCCCAATTTTGGATCTATACTGGATAACTTCCTCAGTATGACGGCTTTAACAACCCAACTACATCATTACAGTCCCACAATACTTAATATTCTTTGCCAGTCGTGGCTAAGAAAGGTTGGTAATGGAAGCCATAATTGAGATGCTGAAGGAGTCAGATTTAGAAAGTTGTTGTGGTTGGTTGACACCAAAAGCTGATGGTTCGTCTCAGGAATAAATCCCCCTGACAATTTCCACAAGTCGTGACGTTCCACAATCGTAAAGTTTTATATATATATATATATATATATATATATATATATATATATATATATATATATATATATATATATATATATATATATATATATATATATATATGTCGTGCCGAATAGGCAGAACTTGCGATCTTGGCTTAAATAGCAACGCTCATCTTGCCATATACGACAAGTGAAAATTTATGTATGCAATAATTTCGCCAAAATCATTCTGAACCTAACGAAAAAAATATATTTCACTGTGTTTGTTTAGTATTAAATTATTGTAAGCAAATCTAAAATATACTTAGTTGGGTTAGGCTAAAATAAATTGTTCTTGTTATAATAAGGTTAGGTAAGTTTTCTAAGATTCTTTTGGTGCAAAATTATAAATTTTTACATTAACATTAATGAAAAAATTCTAGCTTTAAACGTATAAGAGAAAATTTTAGAAATGACTTAATTTTAAATGAGTTCTTGTTAATTGACCAGTTTTACATATTCGGCACGACATATATATATATATATATATATATATATATATATATATATATATATATATATATATATATATATATATATATATATAATATATATATATAT
>NC_091376.1:162500-217500 GCF_038502225.1 Cherax quadricarinatus
GTGGTAATGGTGTTATGGGTGCTAGTGGTGTTAGTGGTTTTAGTGGTGTTAGTGATACTAGTGGTGTTAGTAATGCTAGTGGTGTTAGTGGTGCTAGCGGTGTTAGTGCTGCTAGTGATGCTAGTGGTGTTAGTGATGTTAGTGGTGCTAGTGGTGTTAATGGTGCTAGTGGTGTTAGTGCTAGTGGTGTTCGTGGTGGTAGTGGTGCTGGTGCTAGTGGTGTTAGTGGTGCTAATGGTGCTAGTGGTGCTAGTGGTGTAGTGGTGCTAGTGGTGTTAGTGGTGCTAGTGGTGGTAGTGGTGCTGGTGCTAGTGGTGCTAGTGGTGCTAATGGTGCTAGTGGTGCTAGTGGTGTTAGTGGTGTTAGTGGTGTTAGTGGTGCTAGTGGTGTTAGTGGTGTTAGTGTTGTTATTGGTGCTAGTGGTGTTAGTGATGTTAGTGGTGCTAGTGGTGTTAGTGGTGCTAGTGGTTAGTGGTGCTAGTGGTGTTAGTGGTGTTAGTGGTGCTAGTGGTGCTAGTGGTGTTAGTGGTGCTAGTGGTGTTAGTGGTGTTAGTGGTGCTAGTGGTGTTAATGGTGTTAATGGTGCTAGTGGTGTTAATGGTGTTAGTGGTTTTAGTGGTGGTAGTGGTACTAGTGATGTTAGTGGTGTTGGTGGTGCTAGTGCTAGTGGTGCTAGTGGTGTTAGTGGTGCTAGTGGTGTTAGTGGTGCTAGTGGTGTAGTGGTGCTAGTGGTGTTAGTGGTGCTAGTGGTGCTAGTGGTGTTAGTGGTGTTAGTGGTGCTAGTGGTGTTAGTGGTGCTAGTGGTGTTAATGGTGTTAGTGGTGCTAGTGGTGTTAGTGGTTTTAGTGGTGTTATTGGTACTAGTGGTGTTAGTGGTGTTAGTAATGCTAGTGGTGTTAGTGGTGTTAGTGCTGCTAGTGATGCTAGTGGTGTTAGTGATAGTGGTGCTAGTGGTGTTAATGGTGCTAGTGGTGTTAGTGCTAGTGGTGTTCGTGGTGTTAGTGGTGCTAGTGGTGGTAGTCTTGCTGGTGCTAGTGGTGCTAGTGGTGTTAGTGGTGCTAATGGTGCTAGTGGTGCTAGTGGTGTTAGTGGTGCTAATGGTGCTAGTGGTGTTAGTGGTTGGTACTAGTTGTGTTAGTGGTGCTAGTGGTGCTAGTGGTGCTAGTGGTGTTAGTGGTGCTAATGGTGCTAGTGGTGCTAGTGGTGCTAGTAGTGCTAGTGGTGCTAGTGGTCCTAGTGGTGCTAGTGGTGCTAGTGATAGTGCAACATTTGGGTATCTTTACTGTAGACGTTTCGCCCACCAGTGGCTTTATCAATACAAATTCAAGGCCCTAATGGTAAGACTGTAAAAGTATATACGAAACATGAGGTAATCAGTCCCACAGCTTTTATATACAGTTCTACAGTCTTCCCATTATTTTCTCGTTCTTGCAATATTCACTCTTCAGTGCGTTTCCTGACGGTTTTGGCAATCCCAGTGTGGTTTACCTCAGAGAGTCGGACCAACACATTCCTTCGTTATGAGGATACATAAGTTATACCTCTCCTTCTAAGAATCTGAAATATGCCCCTTTGACAGACTGTGCTGGTACTTCTGGTAGCTTGTGCTGGTTCTTCTGGTAGCTTGTGCTGGTTCTTCTGGTAGCCTGTGCTGGTCCTTCTGGTAGCCTGTGCTGGTCCTTCTGGTAGCTTGTGCTGGTTCTTCTGGTAGCCTGTGCTGGTCCTTCTGGTAGCCTGTGCTGGTCCTTCTGGTAGCTTGTGCTGGTTCTTCTGGTAGCTTGTGCTGGTACTTCTGGTAGTCTGTGCTGGTTCTTCTGGTAGCCTGTGCTGGTCCTTCTGGTAGCTTGTGCTGGTTCTTCTGGTAGCCTGTGCTGGTCCTTCTGGTAGCTTGTGCTGGTTCTTCTGGTAGCTTGTGCTGGTTCTTCTGGTAGCCTGTGCTGGTACTTTTGGTAGCCTGTGCTGGTCCTTCTGGTAGCTTGTGCTGGTTCTTCTGGTAGCCTGTGCTGGTTCTTCTGGTAGCCTGTGCTGGTCCTTCTGGTAGCTTGTGCTGGTTCTTCTGGTAGCCTGTGCTGGTTCTTCTGGTAGCCTGTGCTGGTCCTTCTGGTAGCTTGTGCTGGTTCTTCTGGTAGCCTGTGCTGGTACTTCTGGTAGCCTGTGCTGGTACTTCTGGTAGCTTGTGCTGGTTCTTCTGGTAGCCTGTGCTGGTACTTCTGGTAGCCTGTGCTGGTTCTTCTGGTAGCTTGTGCTGGTTCTTCTGGTAGCCTGTGCTGGTTCTTCTGGTAGCCTGTGCTGGTACTTCTGGTAGCTTGTGCTGGTCCTTCTGGTAGCTTGTGCTGGTCCTTCTGGTAGCTTGTGCTGGTCCTTCTGGTAGCCTGTGCTGGTTCTTCTGGTAGCTTGTGCTGGTACTTCTGGAAGCTTGTGCTGGTCCTTCTGGTAGCTTGTGCTGGTCCTTCTGGTAGCCTGTGCTGGTTCTTCTGGTAGCCTGTGCTGGTCCTTCTGGTAGCTTGTGCTATTTCTTCTGGTAGCTTGTGCTGTTTCTTCTGGTAGCTTGTGCTGTTTCTTCTGGTAGCTTGTGCTGTTTCTTCTGGTAGCTTGTGCTGGTTCTTCTGGTAGCCTGTGCTGGTCCTTCTGGTAGCTTGTGCTGTTTCTTCTGGTAGCTTGTGCTGGTTCTTCTGGTAGCTTGTGCTGTTTCTTCTGGTAGCTTGTGCTGTTTCTTCTGGTAGCTTGTGCTGGTCCTTCTGGTAGCTTGTGCTGGTCCTTCTGGTAGCTTGTGCTGGTCCTTCTGGTAGCTTGTGCTGTTTCTTCTGGTAGCTTGTGCTGGTTCTTCTGGTAGCTTGTGCTGGTCCTTCTGGTAGCTTGTGCTGGTCCTTCTGGTAGCTTGTGCTGTTTCTTCTGGTAGCTTGTACTGTTTCTTCTGGTAGCTTGTGCTGGTTCTTCTGGTAGCTTGTGCTGGTCCTTCTGGTAGCTTGTGCTGTTTCTTCTGGTAGCTTGTGCTGTTTCTTCTGGTAGCTTGTGCTGTTTCTTCTGGTAGCTTGTGCTGGTCCTTCTGGTAGCTTGTGCTGGTCCTTCTGGTAGCTTGTGCTGGTCCTTCTGGTAGCTTGTGCTGGTACTTTTGGTAGCTTGTGCTGGTCCTTCTAGTAGCCTGTGCTGGTCCTTCTGGTAGCTTGTGCTGGTACTTCTGGTAGCTTGTGGTAGTACTTCTGGTAGCTTGTGCTGGTACTTCTGGTAGCTTGTGCTGGTACTTCTGGTAGCTTGTGCTGGTCCTTCTGGTAGCTTGTGCTGGTACTTCTGGCAGCTTGTGCTGGTCCTTCTGGTAGCCTGTGCTGGTACTTCTGGTAGCTTGTGCTGGTCCTTCTGTTAGCCTGTGCTGGTCCATCTGGTAGCCTGTGCTTGTTCTTCTGGTAGCCTGTGCTGGTCCTTCTGGTAGCCTGTGCTGGTACTTCTGGTAGCTTGTGCTGGTCCTTCTGGTAGCTTATGCTGGTCCTTCTGGTAGCTTGTGCTGGTCCTTCTGGTAGCTTGTGCTGGTCCTTCTGGTAGCCTGTGCTGGTCCTTCTGGTAGCTTGTGCTGTTTCTTCTGGTAGCTTGTGCTGGTCCTTCTGGTAGCTTGTGCTGGTCCTTCTGGTAGCTTGTGCTGGTACTTCTGGTAGCTTGTGCTGGTACTTCTGGTAGCTTGTGCTGGTCCTTCTGGTAGCTTGTGCTGGTCCTTCTGGTAGCTTGTGCTGGTCCTTCTGGTAGCTTGTGCTGGTACTTCTGGTAGCTTGTGCTGGTACTTCTGGTAGCCTGTGCTGGTCCTTCTGGTAGCCTGTGCTGGTCCTTCTGGTAGCCTGTGCTGGTCCTTCTGGTTGCTTGTGCTGGTACTTCTGGTAGCTTGTGCTGGTACTTCTGGTAGCTTGTGCTGGTACTTCTGGTAGCTTGTGCTGGTACTTCTGGTAGCCTGTGCTGGTCCTTCTGGTAGCCTGTGCTGGTCCTTCTGGTAGCCTGTGCTGGTTCTTCTGGTAGCCTGTGCTGGTTCTTCTGGTAGCCTGTGCTTGTCCTTCTGGTAGCCTGTGCTGGTCCTTCTGGTAGCCTGTGCTGGTTCTTCTGGTAGCCTGTGCTGGTTCTTCTGGTAGCCTGTGCTGGTCCTTCTGGTAGCCGGTGCTTGTCCTTCTGGTAGCCTGTGCTGGTCCTTCTGGTAGCCTGTGCTGGTTCTTCTGGTAGCCTGTGCTGTTCCTTCTGGTAGCCTGTGCTGGTTCTTCTGGTAGCCTGTGCTGGTTCTTCTGATAGCCTGTGCTTGTCCTTCTGGTAGCCTGTGCTGGTTCTTCTGGTAGCCTGTGCTGGTTCTTCTGGTAGCCTGTGCTGGTCCTTCTGGTAGCTTGTGCTGGTCCTTCTGGTAGCCTGTGCTGGTCCTTCTGGTAGCCTGTGCTGGTCCTTCTGGTAGCCTGTGCTGGCCCTTCTTATGGCCTGTGCTGGCCCCTCTGATAGCCTGTGCTGGCCCTTCTGACAGCTCGTGTTGGCCCCTCTGACAGCTTTACAAGTCAAGCATGTCTTCCTTGGCTAATGAGGCCATCAGTCCCTCAGGACTGAACTCATCAGTCCCTCAGCAATAAGGTTATCAGTCCCTCAGAAGTAAGGTCATCACTCCCTCCGGATCGAGGTTATCAGTCCCTCAGGACTGAGGTTATCAGTCCCACAGGACTGAGGTTATCAGTCTCCCATTAAAAAACACGCACACTCTCCAGAGTTACTTTCTCAAATATTTGACTGAAGAATATTCCAGACCCTGGAATATTGAACGTTCACTTCTAGACGCCTAGTATACTGAACGTTCACTTCTAGACGCCTGATAGTGATCGTTCACCCTGGCCTTGACTTTAGCAACAGTGAGGTATTATTACAACCTTCCACGTGTAACCCCTTGATACAGGTATCCCTCGCAAAACACCTAAAAAATGAATGTGGTGCCCAGTATAAGAGGAGAGTAATGAAGGATGTGAGGTAATTAGCGTTGTTAATCGCTAACTACCAGCTGTTAGCGAAGCACATTCATCCTCACTGACCTAATTAGTGACTAACGAAGGCCAGATGTGAGTATTTTCTTGGGTTCTTTATCAGCTCTATTGTGATGGGTGGTGAGGGTTGTACAAAGGTACAGAATCGTGATGGCTGTTTAGGGATGTACAGAGGTACAGTAGCGTGATGGCTGTTTAGGGATCAGTCCCTCAGTCTTGGAGATGGCAATCAGTCCCTCAGTCTTGGAGATGGCAATCAGTCCCTCAGTCTTGGAGATGGCAATCAGTCCCTCAGTCTTGGAGATGACAATCAGTCCCTCAGTCTTGGAGATGGCAATCAGTCCCTCAGTCTTGGAGATGACAATCAGTCCCTCAGTCTTGGAGATGACAATCAGTCCCTCAGTCTTGGAGATGACAATCAGTCCCTCAGTCTTGGAGATGGCAATCAGTCCCTCAGTCTTGGAGATGGCAATCAGTCCCTAAGTCTTGGAGATGGCAATCAGTCCCTCAGTCTTGGAGATGGCAATCAGTCCCTCAGTCTTGGAGATGGCAATCAGTCCCTCAGTCTTGGAGATGGCAATCAGTCCCTCAGTCTTGGAGATGGCAATCAGTCCCTCAGTCTTGGAGATGACAATCAGTCCCTCAGTCTTGGAGATGACAATCAGTCCCTCAGTCTTGGAGATGACAATCAGTCCCTCAGTCTTGGAGATGACAATCAGTCCCTCAGTCTTGGAGATGGCAATCAGTCCCTCAGTCTTGGAGATGACAATCAGTCCCTCAGTCTTGGAGATGGCAATCAGTCCCTCAGTCTTGGAGATGACAATCAGTCCCTCGGTCTTGGAGATGACAATCAGTCCCTCAGTCTTGGAGATGACAATCAGTCCCTCAGTCTTGGAGATGGCAATCAGTCCCTCAGTCTTGGAGATGGCAATCAGTCCCTAAGTCTTGCAGATGGCAATCAGTCCCTCAGTCTTGGAGATGGCAATCAGTCCCTCAGTCTTGGAGATGGTGAAGAGTATGGCAGATAGGGGACTGTAACTCATGACGATGTTTCGGTCAGACTTGGACTATTATCTAGCGAAACGTAGTGATCTGTGTGGTGATCTTTACCAACTCCAAGGCTGAGGGACCGATTACCTCGTCTTATGTACATAGTTCTACAGTCTTCCCAATATCTCCTTGAATTTGTACTGATGAAGTCACTGAAGGGCGAAACGTCAACAAATAAAGATGTGGGTTATTTCTGAATATGAAGTAATGTGTTATGGCTTTAATTACGCCGTGTATAATCAGATATTTATCTGAGAGATAATTAATTGACGTAAGTTAATTAGGTTAATTACGGAGTGTTTATACTTAACTTCTAGGAAGTAAACAAAGACATCTATAACACGTGGGTGTTTTTATTGCTGGAACGTTTCGCCTGAATAGTTACCTTCAGTTACTTGAATTAGAGAGGAGACAATAGAGGTGTAGATGTGAGGTGGTCAGTCCCTCAGCCTATCATACACACACAGTGAAGAGAAAGGGGCCAGGAGCTATGAATCGACCTCTGCAACCATATATGCGTGAGTACACACACACACACACACACACACACATACACACACACACACACACACACACACACACACACACAGACTAGTCAGGAAGTGGAATAGTTTGGGAAGCGATGTAGTGGAGGCAGGATCCATACATAGCTTTAAGCAGAGGTATGATAAAGCTCACGGCTCAGGGAGAGTGACCTAGTAGCGATCAGTGAAGAGGCGGGGCCAGGAGCTCGGACTCGACCCCCGCAACCTCAACTAGGTGAGTACAACTAGGTGAGTACACACACACACACACACACACACACACACACACACACACACACACACGCACACACACACACACAAGTACGATAAAGCTCCTGGAGCGACCAAAGCAGAGGAGGGGCCAGGAGCTACGAATCGACCTCTGCGACCACATATAGGTGAGTACACACACACACACACACACACAGTGAAGAGAAGGGGGCCAGGAGCTATGAATCGACCTCTGCAACCACATATAGGTGAGTACACACACACACACACACAGTGAAGAGAAGGGGTCCAGGAGCTATGAATCGATCTCTGCAACCACATATAGGTGAGTACACACACACACACACACACACACACACACACACACACACACACACACACACACACACACACACACACACACACACACACGGAAGGGTTAGACTCAGAAGTGTCCCTGTTTGCAGATGATGTTAAGTTAATGAGGAGAATTAAATCTGATGAGGACCAGGCAGGACTTCAAAGAGACCTGGACAGACTGGACACCTGGTCCAGCAAATGGCTTCTCGAATTTAATCCTGCCAAATGCAAAGTCATGAAGATAGGGGAAGGGCACAGAAGACAACAGACAGAGTATAGGCTAGGTGGCCAAAGACTGCAAACCTCACTCAAGGAGAAAGATCTTGGGGTGAGTATAACACCGAGCATGTCTCCGGAAGCACACATCAATCAGATAACTGCTGCAGCATATGGGCGCCTGGCAAACCTGAGAACAGCATTCCGACACCTTAGTAAGGAATCATTCAAGACACTGTACACCGTGTATGTCAGGCCCATACTGGAGTATGCAGCACCTGTTTGGAACCCGCACTTGATAAAGCACGTCAAGAAACTAGAGAAAGTACAAAGGTTTGCAACAAGGTTAGTTCCAGAGCTAAGGGGAATGTCCTATGAAGAAAGATTAAGGGAAATCGGCCTGACGACAATGGAGGACAGGAGGGTCAGGGGAGACATGATAACGACATATAAAATACTGCGTGGAATAGACAAGGTGGACAAGGACAGGATGTTCCAGGGAGGGGACACAGAAACAAGAGGCCACAATTGGAAGTTGAAGACACAAATGAGTCAGATAATAGGAAGTATTTCTTCAGTCATAGAGTTGTAAGGCAGTGGAATAGCCTAGAAAATGACGTAGTGGAGGCAGGAACCATACACAGTTTTAAGACGAGGTTTGATAAAGCTC
Source organism: Cherax quadricarinatus (assembly GCF_038502225.1). Classification (NCBI taxonomy): domain Eukaryota; kingdom Metazoa; phylum Arthropoda; class Malacostraca; order Decapoda; family Parastacidae; genus Cherax; species Cherax quadricarinatus. The sequence continues at coordinate 170,519 of NC_091376.1, forward strand.
ATGGAGCGGGGAGAGAGAGGGTCTAGTAGCAACCGGTGAAGAGGCGGGGCCAGGAGCTAGGACTCGACCCCTGCAACCACAAATAGGTGAGTACAAATAGGTGAGTACACACACACACAACGCCACTAATCCCCTAGACAGAAACCCATTTACTGGCCCATTAAATTCTCTCCTGGTATAAGTGTGTCTGAACCAGGTAGGTGACTAATTCCTGCAAAACTAGACTAAAACTCCATAACTAGCAAGATACACACGCACAAATAGGAGAGAGGAGCTTACGACGACGTTTCGGTCCGACTCGAACCATTTACAAAGTCACCCAAAAAAGTGAGTAAGCCAGTATTGTTCCAGCCATGGTATTGTGCCATATTGTTCTTCAGTGAGGAAGCCAGTATTGTTCCAGCCATGGTATTGTGCCATATTGTTCTTCAGTGAGAAAGCCAGTATTGTTCCAGCCATGGTATTGTCCCATATTGTTCTTCAGTGAGGAAGCCAGTATTGTTCCAGCCATGGTATTGTCCCATATTGTTCTTCAGTGAGGAAGCCAGTATTGTTCCAGCCATGGTATTGTGCCATATTGTTCTTCAGTGAGGAAGCCAGTATTGTTCCAGCCATGGTATTGTCCCATATTGTTCTTCAGTGAGAAAGCCAGTATTGTTCCAGCCATGGTATTGTGCCATATTGTTCTTCAGTGAGGAAGCCAGTATTGTTCCAGCCATGGTATTGTCCCATATTGTTCTTCAGTGAGGAAGCCAGTATTGTTCCAGCCATGGTATTGTCCCATATTGTTCTTCAGTGAGGAAGCCAGTATTGTTCCAGCCATGGTATTGTGCCATATTGTTCTTCAGTGAGGAAGCCAGTATTGTTCCAGCCATGGTATTGTCCCATATTGTTCTTCAGTGAGAAAGCCAGTATTGTTCCAGCCATGGTATTGTCCCATATTGTTCTTCAGTGAGAAAGCCAGTATTGTTCCAGCCATGGTATTGTGCCATATTGTTCTTCAGTGAGGAAGCCAGTATTGTTCCAGCCATGGTATTGTCCCATATTGTTCTTCAGTGAGAAAGCCAGTATTGTTCCAGCCATGGTATTGTCCCATATTGTTCTTCAGTGAGGAAGCCAGTATTGTTCCAGCCATGGTATTGTCCCATATTGTTCTTCAGTGAGGAAGCCAGTATTGTTCCAGCCATGGTATTGTGCCATATTGTTCTTCAGTGAGGAAGCCAGTATTGTTCCAGCCATGGTATTGTCCCATATTGTTCTTCAGTGAGAAAGCCAGTATTGTTCCAGCCATGGTATTGTGCCATATTGTTCTTCAGTGAGGAAGCCAGTATTGTTCCAGCCATGGTATTGTCCCATATTGTTCTTCAGTGAGAAAGCCAGTATTGTTCCAGCCATGGTATTGTCCCATATTGTTCTTCAGTGAGGAAGCCAGTATTGTTCCAGCCATGGTATTGTCCCATATTGTTCTTCAGTGAGAAAGCCAGTATTGTTCCAGCCATGGCATTGTGCCATATTGTTCTTCAGTGAGGAAGCCAGTATTGTTCCAGCCATGGTATTGTGCCATATTGTTCTTCAGTGAGGAAGCCAGTATCGTTCCAGCCATGGTATTGTCCCATATTGTTGTTCAGTATAAACACTTGGCTGTGCAGATCCCTGGACAGAGTCGGAAAAAAACAGAACAGATCCCTGGATACTAGAACAAAAATCTTTGTGGAATCAGAGAAATAATTAGTACACAGCACCAGTGGGAATTCAAAGCTCCACACGCTCCATCAGTGGGTATAAAGAGCTCCACACGCTCCATCAGTGGGTATAAAGAGCTCCACACGCTCCATCAGTGGGTATAAAGAGCTCCACACGCTCCATCAGTGGGTATAAAGAGCTCCACACGCTCCATCAGTGGGTATAAAGAGCTCCACACGCTCCATCAGTGGGTATAAAGAGCTCCACACGCTCCATCAGTGGGTATAAAGAGCTCCACACACTGCATTAGCAGGTATTGAAAGCTCTAGGCACATCAGTGGGTACTGAAAGCTCTAGGCACATCAGTGGGTACAGAAACCTCTTCAACTTCCCCAGTGGGTACTGGCACCTCTACCAATCTCACCAGTGGGCCCCTTACAGCTCTACGCTCTACACTGGAAAAAAAATCGATAATCCGTTTTCAGTATCACAAAAGAAAAAAAAACAAAAAAACTTTAGCCCCAAATTTAAATTTTTCAAGTTAAACTTACGCAAAAAAAACTTATTTCTGTACTGAGGTAGTGATGACAGTGCTGGCTGGAGCTGTGACGCTTACTCCACCGTTATACGGTGAACTTTTCCCTGGCGTAATTACCGTAACTTCTGCGCCAATTACGCACAAATGCAACAGCTGAATTCTCAACTTCATTTCGAAATGAACAGCTGCAATTAAACTTAACCGAGTGGTTATTATTGGTATGGAAATACAGAGAGGGTTGGTATATATGTGTGGGAAGTGTGTATATATCAGGGCGCAAGGGTGTATATCTGTGTATATATAGTAAGGTCTCATAATAAATAAGACTCCTTTTGAAAAGCTGGGTATCCTTACTTGTAGACATTTCGCCATCCAGTCGTTTTATCAATACATTGACTTTGCAATTGGTGGGGTTAAACTCGAGGAGCCATTTGTTGGACCAGAGTTGCAGCTTGTCCAGATCTCCATAAAATTCTACCTGTCACTCATCCGCTTGTATTCTCATTATTTTCACATCATCAGCGAACAGGGATACCTCTTAATATATAAAAATTGTTGAAATATATACAGCAGACAGTGGACGGTGAGATAATCAGTCCCTCAGCCCAGGAGCGAGTGAAGACCACCGTAGTCTTGAAGGAACTGAAGCGCAGGCAGGACGACTGGTGCTTATATACTGTCGTCCAGACTGGCAGCAGAGATAAGCATTATCATATTAAGTTCCCATATAAGGCTCATCTATATACAGCTATTTTTTGTAAATATGATTGAAAGGGTCCATTCAAGATTGATTAACGTGTACTGTGCACGATTTTCCAAAGGGTATTCGATTCTCTAACGAAGTTATTCAATCGCATTTACATAAAACAATCACGTTAGAGGATCAGAAGTTTACCACACTTTTTATCCCCTTTTTCCCTCTCGTCAATTCTATAGTTTACTTCGTCTACTACTGTGGGTTTACCTCTTTCCCCTGGTTTAAAAATTCACTAGATAATAATAATCAGTATTTACCTGATTTTTCTTTGGTTAAAAATTTTAGTTTAGAATTTATACTGACGGTATTTTCCACTTATTTTTCTTATTCTCTTTCCTGATACCCAAGCAGGACATAAGTCAATATATCCTGATACCCAAGCAGGATATAAGTCAATATATCCTGATACCCAAGCACGATGTAAGTCAATATATCCTGATACCCAAGCAGGATATAAGTCAATATATCCTGATACTCAAGCAGGATATAAGTCATATCTTGATATCCAAGCAAGATATAAGTTTATATATCCTGATATCAAAGGATATAATGTCTAATATATCCTGATATCCAAGCAGGATATAGACAACATCTTTATCAAACAACGAGATTTATGGATAGATTAGGGGGCTGTGCCCCTAAGAGAAAGGGAGGGGGGGCTTCAAGACGTATTGTTACCTGGGAAGACGTTCTTATGTGCATTAAATCAGATATTGCAAAAACTTTAAATTCTCAATGCATTTCGAAGCAGTTACGTATCAGTCTCTCTCTCTCTCTCTCTGGCTCTGTCTGTCGTTTATTAAAGATGCATTAGAGAACATCGTTTAGTCAAGGCGAGGCGTATCGTTGAACGTGGCAAATGTTGACACAGTGAACAGAGGGATTGCTACATCGCTGAGTTTAAATAAACCCGTGAGAGAAATTGCTACTCTGTGCTAGGTAGCGTTGGGCGACCTGGTGCACATACTCGTGTACACACACTCGTCCGTACACACACACACACACACACACACACACACACACACACACACACACACACACACACACACACACACACACACACACACACACACACACACACACACACACACACACACAAGAACAGGAACAAATGATAGAAAGAAAAGCTGATAACAGGGAGGGGAGATATATATTAATGTAGATAATAGAAGCAAAATTAAGTAACAGGAAGAAATCGTGAGGTAAATATTGAAAATTTATTAAAATAATAAAGCGGAAATAATTCATTATATATATATGTCGTGCCGAATAGGGAGAACTTGCGATCTTGGCTTAAATAGCAACGCTCATCTTGCCATATAGGACAAGCGAAAATTTGTGTATGCAATAATTTCGCCAAAATTATTCTGAGCCTAACGAAAAAAATATATTTCACTGTGTTTGTTTAGCATTAAATTATTGTAAATAAATCTAAAATATATTTAGTTGGGTTAGGCTAAAATAAATTGTTCTTGTTATAATAAGGTTAGGTAAGTTTTCTAAGATTCTTTTGGTGCAAAATTAAATTTTTTTACAATAACATTAATGAAAAAAATATATCTTTAAATGTATAAGAGAAAATTTTAGAAAGGACTTAATTTTAAATGAGTTCTTGCTAATTGACCAGTTTTACATATTCGGCACGACATATATATATATATATATATATATATATATATATATATATATATATATATATATATATATATATATATATATATATATATATAATGGAAATAAGTATACAGTAAGCTTGCATCGTAAAGACGTTTCTCTCACTGTAGAGCTTTATTAAGTCGTAACTGTTCCTATTCTTTATCATTGTTGACATTTCGCCCTTGCAACACGCTCGTGCAAATATACACAGTTGTTTTTGCAACATATTTTAATATAGGAAGGTAATGAAAGATGTGCGATGGGCAGGTGGTAGGCAGGTGGTGGGCAGGTGGAGGACAAGTGGTAGGCAGGTGGAGGACAGGTGGTAGGCAGGTGGTAGGATCAGGCCGCTACTAACAGCACTTACGACAGCTTAACGTAATTTAGTGAATGGCTGTCTGTTGCTTAAAGTTTACGAGATAACTGAAGAATTGTGCAAGAATGTTGCAGACCCTTTTTCCCCTGTGCATGCAACATTGATCATTAATACAGGGACAAAATCTAAACCCGTAGGGGTCATACAACGCCTGGGGAATGGGAGGGTTTAGGCAGCTCTTCCCATACCTCGTATACAGCGAGACTGCTTCTGAATACACCATCACCCAGGCGGTGTATGACCCATAAGGGTTTAGTGCATACATATGTGTATAACAATACTCAGCTGTGAGGATGATATACACATCGCGGCAGAGATGAAGAATGATTCATTTAGACGGAGAGATGTTGAGAAAATTGTCGAGTCTGGAGAGTGTGGCTGAGAGGCGTCTGCTGTCTGGTCTGGGTGATTAAGTGCTCTCTCTCTCTCTCTCTCTCTCTCTCTCTCTCTCTCTCTCTCTCTCTCTCTCTCTCTCTCTCTCTCTCTCTCTCTCTTTCTCTCTCTCTCTCTCTCCTCCTCTCTCTCTCTCCTCTCTCTCTCTCTCTTTCTCTCTCTCTCTCTCTCTCTCTCTCTCTCTCTCTCTCCTCTCTCTCTCCTCTCTCTCTCTCTCTCTCTCTCTCTCTCTCCTCTCTCTCTCTCTCTCTCTCTCTCTCTCTCTCTCTCTCTCTCTCTCTCTCTCTCTCTCTCTCTCTCTCTCTCTCCTCTCTCTCTCTCTCTCTCTCTCTCTCTCTCTCTCTCTCTCTCTCTCTCTCTCTCTCTCTCTCTCCTCTCTCTCTCTCTCTCTCTCTCTACTCTCTCTCTCTCTCTCTCTCTCTCTCTTCTCTCTCTCTCTCTCTCTCTCTCTCTCTTCTTCACAGGTTTGCAATTTATTCCTTTATTACAGCGAAGCTGTTCTATTTCTCTCTCTCTCTCTCTCTCTCTCTCTCTCTCTCTGACACACATACACTGTATAACCCCAACAGATTTACCGCTTCTCTCTATCCCAAACTGAATTTGCATTTTCTGCCAAATACTCTTAAGTATATATGAAAAAAGATTAAATAATGGTCCTTTATTTTGCCAAGTCCACATGGATTTACGTGAACTTATACCAACCAAAAAAAAAATTGTAATCAGCTTGTTTGGGTAGAATTGTCGTTGCTTTATGGGCTAAGTTCGCAAACTCAGTTAGAAAAGAACGACCTTGTAGCTCCCATCTTGAAAAATTCACCTTATACCCTCTTATAAAACTCTGCTGCTTAGGACAGTTTTTTCGTAGATGCGACTGAAAAAGGCCATTCAAAATAGAATGCCGCGCGAAAGGCCTTTAAAAGCAGGTGTTGACCAATGTTCGATCCACTTTTTCAGTTGCATTGTGAAAAAATTGTGCTTCTAGATAAGCCTGATAACAGAGTTTACTGTATCTAGTAACAGAGTTTACTGTATCTAGTAACAGAGTTTACTGTATCTAGTAACAGAGTTTACTGTATCTAGTAACAGAGTTTACTGTATCTAGTAACAGAGTTTACTGTATCTAGTAACAGAGTTTACTGTATCTAGTAACAGAGTTTACTGTATCTAGTAACAGAGTTTACTGTATCTAGTAACAGAGTTTACTGTATCTAGTAACAGAGTTTACTGTATCTAGTAACAGAGTTTACTGTATCTAGTAACAGAGTTTACTGTATCTAGTAACAGAGTTTACTGTATCTAGTAACAGAGTTTACTGTATCTAGTAACAGAGTTTACTGTATCTAGTAACAGAGTTTACTGTATCTACTATTCCTGAAGAAATGACCTCATTTCATCACAGTGATGTGGGATGGATTGTGAAGGACCTGCCTAGTATGGGCCAACAGGTCTGCTGCAGTGTTCCTCCTTTCTTATGTTCTTAAAACTTTAGGAAACCTTCTGTAGCAAGGTTTTATCTTCAAGAGGCTTTATAAAGCACTTAATTAAACCAGGGAACGGGTGGAGCTTGAACCCACGGCAAACGAGTTCTGAAACTCACAGGCCGGTGCGTTAACCCCTTGGCCAGGCTATAATAAGATTTAACCAACTAGGTATATTTCTATACACCATAGGAAGGTTTGCATGGGCCACCACTGTGACCACAAATTCAGGTGTTTTTAAGGGGAGACGATGCAATAAGAGAAAGGTCTTTCCTTGCTTCACGTTTACCGTTTTTCCGGCACTTTCATGGCTATATTCCAGCCATGGCTATATTCCAGCCATGGCTATATTCCAGCCATGGCTATATTCCAGCCATGGCTATATTCCAGCCATGGCTATATTCCAGCCATGGCTATATTCCAGCCATGGCTATATTCCAGCCATGGCTATATTCCAGCCATGGCTATATTCCTGCCATGGCTATATTCCAGCCATGGCTATATTCCAGCCATGGCTATATTCCAGCCATGGCTATATTCCAGCCATGGCTATATTCCAGCCATGGCTATATTCCAGCCATGGCTATATTCCTAGCCATTCAAGCCACTATAACGCAAGTTCGTTATCTTTAAATCCTATGTCTCAGATAACCATCAGTTCCTTTAGCAGAGTTTGTTATCGATAAATGAGACATCATTGGGTATCTTCATTCAGGAAACGTTGCGTCTGCGCTGCAGGCTTTATCAGTCGAGAACAGAGATGAGCCAGAATCATTGAGACATCATGTGGAGATGAGGTTCGAGGTGATTAGTTCCTCAGTTCGCCAGCCTTGTTGGAGGAAATCCTAGTTTGAGGTAATCAGTCCCTCAGTCTTGTTGGAGGTAGTCTTCGAGACAGTAGATAATGTGAAGAAACAGCTTGAGGTAACCAATTCGTCAGTCCTGCAACTAGAGTAGACAGAGTTGAGAAGCCGTCTGAGGTAATCAGTCCCTCAGCTTTGCTGGAGGAAAATCTTCTCGCCTCTCTCTCGTGTCTTATTTATCACCCTGTCGGTATTCTCTCCCTTCATAAAATAAAATCTTGTTATTCTTCCTCCTCTTTTGTTTATTCTAGCAGAGTGGAATAATTAAAATAAATTTAGTTATTTAGAGAGTTTTTAGACAGTAATTTGTTGCAAATGTTCCTATGCAGTTGAAACAATATTATTTTTTATATGAAAAGGCTTCTAATTTATACATTTTTTAATTTACAAATCCGTTAATATGCTTATTTTAACGTATTTTAGCATATATTTTAACAGATTTTAACCGATTTTTACGAAGCTCAATATTTGTTTGTTACAACGTAGTGTGTAAATACTATTACTACTACTACTACTGCTACTATAACTACTACTACTGCTACTGTAACTGCTACTATTACTACTACTACTACTATAACTACTACTACTGCTACTGTAACTGCTACTATTACTACTACTACTGCTACTATAACTACTACTACTGCTACTGTAACTGCTACTACTGCTACTGTAACTACTACTACTGCTACTGTAACTGCTACTATTACTACTACTACTGCTACTATAACTACTACTACTGCTACTGTAACTGCTACTATTACTACTACTACTGCTACTATAACTACTACTACTGCTACTGTAACTGCTACTATTACTACTACTACTACTAATAATAATTATAATTATAGATATGGAGAGGTATACTATGTGTCTCAGTGTAAATACCCTGAGAGTTTAATCTCTAATTTCATGAATTAAATCTTTATGGCTGGTAGTCAAGACTTACATTGTTCTTATCCTTGATAATTATAAATCCCAGCCTAATATATTTATTCTGAGAGATTCACTTTTAGGTACTGTTGTCTTGGCTTCAGATTTCTACTTATCGTGACTAAGTCTCTCTCATCACCTGGTGTGTCAAGGTGAGAATTATTCTCAACGTCAGTGATTATATTTCTCACTTCTCCCACTTTTGCATCTATTTCTACTGTAGTTTATTATTGCTATATATTACACCTGCCTTTCTTTTTATTAGCTTTTGTGTATGGTCTGTTTATTAGGGTTAATGTGTGTCGACTGCACCAGGGTCATTAAGGCTGTGAGTTATCTGTACACATCCAGTTCACGATATTTTTATTCTCAGTGTAGGGATTATATTCTCTTTTTTTAAATACCTTCTCTCAGTGTATATACATCTAGATATACTCTCCTGTGGTTATTTTACACACTCTCACTATATATATATATATATATATATATATATATATATATATATATATATATATATATACAGTGGACCCCCGGTTAACGATATATTTTTCATTCCAGAAGTATGTTCAGGTGCCAGTAATGACCGAATTTGTTCCCATAAGGAATATTGAGAAGTAGATTAGTCCATTTCAGACCCCAAAACATACACGTACAAATACACTTACATAAATACACTTACATAATTGGTCGCATTGGGAGGTGATCGTTATGCGGGGGTCCACTGTATATATATATATATATATATATATATTATAGGTAGTAGGTTGGTAGACAGCAACCGCCCAGGGAGGTACTACCGTCCTGCCAAGTGAGTGTAAAACGAAAGCCTGTAATTGTTTTACATGATGGTAGGATTGCTGGTGTCCTTTTTTCTGTCTCATGAACATGCAAGATTTCAGGTACGTCTTGCTACTTCTACTTACACTTAGGTCACACTACACATACATGTACAAGCACATATATGCACACCCCTCTGGGTTTTCTTCTATTTTCTTTCTAGTTCTTATTCTTGTTTATTTCCTCTTATCTCCATGGGGAAGTGGAACAGAATTCTTCCTCCGTAAGCCATGCGTGTTGTAAGAGGCGACTAAAATGCCGGGAGCAAGGGGCTAGTAACCTCTTCTCCTGTATATATTACTAAATGTAAAAGGAGAAACTTTCGTTTTTCCTTTTGGGCCACCCCGCCTCGGTGGGATACGGCTGGTGTGTTGAAAGAAAGAAAGATATATATATAAATATATATATATATATAAATATATATATAAATATATAAATATATATAAATATATATATATATGTGTGTGTGTGTGTGTGTGTGTGTATCATATGTAGATACCGTGTTTGGATTACATGCTTAAGGGCTTAATAAATCATCTGGAGGTTAATAATCCCAAGGCTGTGGAATTTCTCAGATGAGTGGAGGTGATGAGGCCGGATTTACATGAGACTAAGTATGTGCCATCACCAGACACGAGAAGACTGTTGCAGACTGGTGTGTATATCAGTAACCCAGTTTACCACCAGGCTTTTATGGTTCTATGTGGCCAAACTTAACCTAACCTAAAATAGAGATAATAGTATTTGTATCTTAGCTTGGGTTAGGGTTGGGGTAATTTGCATACATCTATACAAATGTATATTTAACGTAGATAATCAAGTTAGAAAGAGTTCTTGTCAGATTTGGCGAAAGGAGGGACTGGACAGGGTAGCATCCATGTATTTTTATTTTGTAGACGTTTCGCCAAACAGTGGCTCTAGGCTGAGGGACTGATTACCTCAAAGTCCTCATCTTCCACCTTTTTCTGCATTTGACTAAAGAAGCCATTGTGTGGTGAAATGTTTCCAGAATAAAGTACCCAAACATTGCACAAGTGTCTCATTTACCACTGATATTATAAGCACTAATCAACGTTCGTATATTCACGTATATCCTTCACGATCATCCTTGACACGAAGGCTAGAATGATAACAAAGGTAAGTCATTGTTCGTGCTTATTATTCCAGTGTGATATATTAAGGACTCCAATGGACTATTTTGGGTTATCGCAGGTTTTCTACACATATGCTGCTATGTATGATAATCTATGTATTTATGTATACCTGAATAAACTGACTTATTAATGTGATAGATGATAGTGTCTTAGTGGCTTCTCACCCTCTCATATGGTAGCTCTTCATGGTTAATGTATATTGTTAATGTAACGTTCAAACTGTTGCTTTGACCTTCGGATGGATAGCTGAAGGTGTTCTTGTACAGAGCTGTCAACTTTAAAGTTATGTAGAGCAGAATATATGACAACCATCAACCTAACATTGGCCCCACCACCTTCGTCACTACCACCGCTATGAACCCTGTCAACACCTTAGCTACCACTACTGCTATTATCAACCCTGTCAGTACCATTACCACCACTAGCAACCCTGTCAACACCTTTGCTACCACTACTGCTATTATCAACCCTGTCAGTACCATTACCACCACTAGCAACCCTGTCAACACCTTAGCTACCACTACTGCAATTACCAACCCTGTCAGTACCATTACCACCACTACCAACCTTGTCAACATCTCGGCTACCACTGCTGCTATTACCAACCCTGTCAGTATCATTACCACCACTACCAACCCTGTCAACACCTCAGCTACCACTACTACCATTACCAACCCTGTCAGTACCATTATCACCACTACTAACCCTGTCAACACCTCAGCTACCACTACTAACACTACCATCCCTGCCAATACCATTACCACCACTACCACTACCAACCCTGTCAGTACCATTACTACCACTACCACTAACAACCCTGTCAATACCATTACCCTCACTACCAACCCTGCCAATACCATTACCCCCACTACCACTACCAACCCTGCCAATACCATTACCCCCAGTACCACTACCAACCCTGTCAATACCATTATCACTACTACCAACCCTCTCAACACCTCAGCTACCACTACTACAACTATCCACCCTGCCAATACCATTACCCCCACTACCACTACCAACCCTGTCAGTACCATTATCACTACTACCAACCCTCTCAACACCTCAGCTACCACTACTACAACTATCCACCCTGCCAATACCATTACCACCACTACCAACCCTGCCAACTCCACCACCATCATAGTGTGTATGGCTGCTCTTGTAAATACACTTCGCAATGATCATTCTCATGATATATACCTGGAATATAACAGTTTTTTGACGGTTTCAAGACTTTCCAGTCTTGAAACTGTGTCGTCCATAACCTTGCATCACAAACTCCGCCACTGACACTAGGGACACACTGCAACATTATCACACATATAAACAACACCTGTATGCGTACAGGTGTTACTTATATTCATGAAAAACAACACCTGCATGCATACAGAACGTGAAATACAAAAAAATATATCAGTCCGTGTCTTGATATATATATATATATATATATATATATATATATATATATATATATATATATATATATATATATATATATATAATTTATGGGAATTACAATAGGTGTGTTGGTTAATATGTGTGTGTGTGTGTGTGTGTACTCGCCTAGTTGTACTCACCTAGTTGAGGTTGCAGGGGTCGAGTCCAAGCTCCTGGCCCCGCCTCTTCACTGGTCGCTACTAGGTCACTCTCCCTGAGCCGTGAGCTTTATCATACCTCTGCTTAAAGCTATGTATGGATCCTGCCTCCACTACATCGCTTCCCAAACTATTCCACTTACTGACTACTCTGTGGCTGAAGAAATACTTCCTAACATCCCTGTGATTCATCTGTGTCATCAACTTCCATCTGTGTCCCCTTGTTTGCTGTGTCCCATCTCTGGAACATCCTGTCTTTGTTTGTGTGTGTGTGTGTGTGTGTGTGTGTGTGCGTGTGTGTGTGTGTGTGTGTGTATCATCAGCCTGAAAGGATGCTGGAATGAGAAAAGGATGCTGGGGTGGGAAAGGATGCTGGGGTGGGAAAGGATGCTGGGGTGGGAATTCAGAGAGAGAGGAGCGTGATCATAGCATGAGTCAAGTCATTATGAGCTGAGAGCTAAATAGAGTCCAGCGATGGTGAGATTAGACCAGCGAGCCGAGGGCACACAGTGTAAGCTTGGCTGAGAGTGTCACTCCTTGTATATGTCGTCACACACTGTTGTACCACTGACACTACTGTTACACACTGGTCACACTCGCCACATACCCGTATCGTTACTGTTACATTCGTGACGCGGCCGTCACACACTAACCACTCCCGTCACAACAATTATTTACATCTGTCGCGTCCACCACAGACCTCCAGTCACAAGGGAACGAGAAAGAGAAATGTACACGAAGAGAAAAAAAACAGTGATGAATTGACAGGGACAGAACAAGCTAAAGAGGGGAACAAAGAGAGAGAGGGAGAATAAAGATACGTAGAGAGGATGTAGAAGTGTGAATGACAGTCTCTCTCTCTCTCTCTCTCTCTCTCTCTCTCTCTCTCTCTCTCTCTCTCTCTCTCTCTCACCATCCTCATTCTGTCTCGTTTCTTCCTATTCTCAATTATCTCTCCCTCCCTCAGTTCCTCTCTCCTGGATCACTACCATTCTCATATTTACATGGAAGCGCTAGATCCGCAAGGGTTAGCGCCTAGAGCAATTTGACACAAGCAAATTTGATAATAGATGGGGAATGAGGGTCATATTCAGCTTCCTTGGATCAAGAGCACCCTCCTGGAAGGCAACGCTGCACTAAATATAAAAAATATTTACGATCATTATTTTTTCCGCCTTGATAAGCAAAATTTCTCTAGGAATTATGCAAATGCGATAAACTTGGTATAAAAATATGGTTTCAGTGTATATATACTGAGAGTTGTTTCTCAGTGTATATATACCGAGGTGTGTATATCTCAGTGTATGTATACCGAGAGGTGTTTATCTCAATGTGTTTAAACTGACGTGTATATCTCAGTGTAAATAAACAGAGATGTGTCTCTCTCAATGTATATACAATGAGAAGCGCATATTTCTCAGTGTATATACTCTGAGAAGTGAGTATCTTTCAGTGTATATACACTGAGAATCTGCTATAGTCACTCTTATTGGCAGTAAAGTAGTCTAACCTGGTGGTAAATAGGTGACATGCAACCCTAATGATCCTCGTGTAGTCGATAGGAGTTAAACCCCATTAACTAAGCAGATGTTCTGGCAGGAGGTGAGTAAACCTTAAAACAAAATACCTTTAATTATTGCGCAAAACGATATAGACTTCTTTAGTGGAGTACCGTATGTTGTTGTTGTCAGTATATAGGGCAACTGGAAACACACACCGTATCGAACCTTGAGAGCTAGGATGATGATTTCTGAACTCCTCTGATGTCCTGCCGGTTGTCTCCATCTTCCTTCGAACTCTGCTTTCTCCCTCTTGCTTCTCTCTTTCTCTCTATCTCTTCCTCCTCATAATCTGTAATCCTCTCACCTCCCGTTTAATCCTCTCAATCCTGCCTCCCATCCTTCGCTCAGGTCATACTCAAGGAGGACCCTTGTGCCTCATTATCCTTGCCTCATGTAGTATGCTCTGTGAAGGGTAATTCAATGTGTGTGTGTGTGGGTGGGTGGGTGCGTGCGTGTGTGTGTGGGAGGGTGGGTGTGTGTGTGTGGGTGTACTCGCCTACCTGTCTCCTCTTTTTAAAAAAATAGGGACTACGTGTGTTGTCTCCGACACCTCAGGCAGTTGCCCTGTTTCGGTAGATTTGTTGAAGAATGATGTACACACACACACACACACACACACACACACACACACACACACATACACACACATACACACACATACACACACATACACACACATACACACACATACACACACATACACACAAAGAGAGAGTGGACCTAGTAGGGAGCAGCGAAGAGGTGGAACAAGGAGCTATGACTCAACCCTTGTAGTTACATATAGGTGAGTTTCTGTGTCCTCACACAGTTTCTGTGTTATTCCTTCTCATGTAGCTGTGAAACAGATTCCGTTTTTATTTTTTATTTTGACCTCTATTCTCTTTGTTGTATATTTTTTTGTTGATATTGATCTCTGATCTCTGTTCTCTCTGCAGTTCTGGTTATTCTCCATTCTCTACGTTTTTATCTGTTCTCTTTCTCCTAATTGATATTAGTCTAGTGTGTGTGTGTGCGTGTGTTGTGTGTTTGTTGTGTGTGTGTTTGTTGTGTGTGTGTTGTGTGTATGTGTGTGTTGTGTGTGTTGTGTGTGTGTTTGTGTGTGTGTTGTGTGTGTTTGTGTGTGTGTGTGTTGATTGTGTTGACAGAGGTTGAATTTCAATCTCTTGTCCTGCCTCTTAACCTGTAGTCTTACCTCTCAACCTATAGTCTTGCCTCTCAACCTGTAGTCTTGCCTCTCAACCTGTAGTCTTGCCTCTCAACCTGTAGTCTTGCCTCTCAACCTGTAGTCTTGCCTCTCAACCTGTAGTCTTACCTCTCAACCTCTAGTCTTGCCTCTCAACCTGTAGTCTTGCCTCTCAACCTGTAGTCTTGCCTCTCAACCTGTAGTCTTGCCTCTCAACCTCTAGTCTTGCCTCTCAACCTGTAGTCTTGCCTCTCAACCTGTAGTCTTGCCTCTCAACCTGTAGTCTTGCCTCTCAACCTGTAGTCTTGCCTCTCAACCTGTAGTCTTACCTCTCAACCTCTAGTCTTGCCTCCCAACCTACTCTCAAAACTGAGTGCATACATCCTGCCTCAACCAACATTTCGCTCCGTACAGAGCTCTAAAATAAGCGAAACGTTTCAGTAAAATCCTATACTGGGCCTTGTGTGAAAGGCTAGACACAGGTCAAGTTAATTTGCATTCTGCTTGTTAACCTAACTAGGTTAACCTAATTTAACTATCCCTAACAACCCTGTGACAAAACAACAGTAGACAACCAATTAGAATCCAGCACCACTTTGGTATCCCTCGGTCTGAGGATACCTCGTTAACCCCTGCAGCGAGCATGGTAAATGGTGTATTCGTAGGGGATCACAAAAAGTTTAATAATTGCAAATCCCTCGGTACACAACGTGTCTTGAACATTAAAATGGTATAAAATACCGACAGGTTGTTAGGTAAGACACACATGCAACAGTTAGGTATCTTTATTTCGAAACGTTTCGCCTACACAGTAGGCTTCTTCAGTCGAGTACAGGAAAGTTGATAGAAGCAGAAGATACTTGAAGACGATGTAATCAGTCCATCACCCTTAAAGTTTTGAGGTGGTCAGTCCCTCAGTCTGGAGAAGAGCATTGTTCCATAGTCTGAAACAATATGGAGATGAAGTGACAGGATGGAGCCTTATATAGCGCCAGGAGGTGAGACGTAGGTCACTAGAAGAGGTAAGAACGCAGATGTTGGGAGGTCAGGTCCCTCTCAAATCCAGCCGTTCTCACTAGTAGAGGTTGTCGAAGTTGATCGCATGTCTGTACCTCTTCTAGTGACCTACGTCTCACCTCCTGGCGCTATATAAGGCTCCATCCTGTCACTTCATCTCCATATTGTTTCATACTATGGAACAATGCTCTTCTCCAGACTGAGGGACTGACCACCTCAAAACTTTAAGGGTGATGGACTGATTACATCGTCTTCAAGTATCTTCTGCTTCTATCAACTTTTCTGTACTCGACTGAAGAAGCCTACTGTGTAGGCGAAACGTTTCGAAATAAAGGTACCTAACTGTTGCATATGTGTCTTACCTAACAACGTGTCTTGTACACATGACCTCTGACCTGGACGCGAATTATCAAGATAAATTAATAAGGTCTCAGACAAAATGAGGCTGGGAATTAACTACATCTCCCATCTCATCACCTAAGCTACAATACCCATCCATACCCCATACATACCCATGACAGGAAGGATTAAAGAATAGTAATGGGTATCTATATTTCGGCATCATTCAGAGTCATCTTCACTGTTCTTATTAATTCCTACCCATTAACACCTTGCTCCTGCCCCCACATTCTGCCTAGTCTGGTAGTAATAGTAGTAGCAGGAGTAGCAGGAGTAGTAGAAGTAGCAGAAGTAGCAGAAGTAGCAGGAGTAGCAGAAGTAGCAGAAGTAGCAGAAGTAGCAGAAGTAGCAGGAGTAGCAGAAGTAGCAGAAGTAGCAGAAGTAGCAGAAGTAGCAGAAGTAGCAGAAGTAGCAGAAGTAGCAGAAGTAGCAGAAGTAGCAGAAGTAGTAGAAGTAGTAGAAGTAGCAGAAGTAGCAGAAGTAGCAGAAGTAGCAGAAGTAGCAGAAGTAGTAGAAGTAGCAGGAGTAGCAGGAGTAGCAGAAGTAGCAGGAGTAGCAGGAGTAGCAGAAGTAGCAGGAGTAGCAGGAGTAGCAGGAGTAGCAGAAGTAGCAGAAGTAGCAGTATGAGCATCAGTAGCAGTAACAGTAGCTATAACAGTAGCAATAATAGTAGGAGCAGTAAGAGCCGCTGCAACAGGAACAGCAGTAGTATCACAGGCTGAGGGACCGGCTTAAGCCTAGGGAAGGCTTTCTGGGTTGTCACGATCTTCTAAGATCTTATAAAAAATATCAAGTTTATTCAAATTTAAAGAGTTTAGTTCAGTTTGAGAAACTTGAACTACAAGGTAACACTGAACACCTCCCTCCATCTCTCCCTCCATCTCTCCCTCCATCTCTCCCTCCATCTCTCCCTCCATCTCTCCCTCCATCTCTCCCTCCATCTCTCCCTCCATCTCTCCCTCCATCTCTCCCTCCATCTCTCCCACCATCTCTCCCTCCATCTCTCCCTCCATCTCTCCCACCATCTCTCCCACCATCTCTCCCACCATCTCTCCCACCATCTCTCCCACCATCTCTCCCACCATCTCTCCCTCCATCTCTCCCTCCGTCTCTCCCTCCATCTCTCCCTCCATCTCTCCTTCCATCTCTCCTTCCATCTCTCCCTCCATCTCTCCCTACATCTCTCCCTCCATCTCTCTCCCTCCATCTCTCCCTCCATCTCTCCCTCCATCTCTCCCTCCATCTCTCCCTCCATCTCTCCCTCCATCTCTCCCTCCATCTCTCCCTCCATCTCTCCCTCCATCTCTCCCTCCATCTCTCCCTCCATCTCTCCCTCCATCTCTCCCTCCATCTCTCCCTCCATCTCTCCCTCCATCTCTCCCTCCATCTCTCCCTCCATCTCTCCCTCCATCTCTCCCTCCATCTCTCCCTCCATCTCTCCCTCCATCTCTCCCTCCATTTCTTCCTCCATCTCTCCCTCCATCTCTCCCTCCATCTCTCCCTCCATCTCTCCCTCCATCTCTCCCTCCGTCTCTCCCTCCATCTCTCCCTCCGTCTCTCCCTCCATCTCTCCCTCCATCTCTCCCTCCATCTCTCCCTCCATCTCTCCCTCCATCTCTCCCTCCGTCTCTCCCTCCGTCTCTCCCTCCGTCTCTCCCTCCGTCTCTCCCTCCATCTCTCCCTCCATCTCTCCCTCCATCTCTCCCTCCATCTCTCCCTCCGTCTCTCCCTCCATCTCTCCCTCCATCTCTCCCTCCATCTCTCCCTCCATCTCTCCCTCCATCTCTCCCTCCATCTCTCCCTCCATCTCTCCCTCCATCTCTCCCTCCATCTCTCCCTCCATCTCTCCCTCCGTCTCTCCCTCCGTCTCTCCCTCCATCTCTCCCTCCATCTCTCCTTCCATCTCTCCCTCCATCTCTCCTTCCATCTCTCCCTCCATCTCTCCCTCCCTCACCCTCCATCCATCTCTCCCTCCATCTCTCCTTCCATCTCTCCCTCCATCTCTCCCTCCATCTCTCCCTCCATCTCTCCCTCCATCTCTCCCTCCATCTCTCCCTCCATCTCTCCCTCCATCTCTCCCTCCATCTCTCCCTCCATCTCTCCCTCCATCTCTCCCTCCATCTCTCCCTCCATCTCTCCCTCCATCTCTCCCTCCATCTCTCCCTCCATCTCTCCCTCCATCTCTCCCTCCATCTCTCCCTCCATCTCTCCCTCCATCTCTCCCTCCTCTCCCTCCATCTCTCCCTCCATCTCTCCCTCCATCTCTCCCTCCATCTCTCCCTCCATCTCTCCCTCCATCTCTCCCTCCATCTCTCCCTCCATCTCTCCCTCCATCTCTCCCTCCATCTCTCCTTCCATCTCTCCCTCCATCTCTCCCTCCATCTCTCCCTCCATCTCTCCCTCCATCTCTCCCTCCATCTCTCCCTCCATCTCTCCCTCCATCTCTCCCTCCATCTCTCCCTCCATCTCTCCCTCCATCTCTCCCTCCATCTCTCCCTCCGTCTCTCCCTCCGTCTCTCCCTCCATCTCTCCCTCCATCTCTCCCTCCCGCTCTCCCTCCATCTCTCCCTCCGTCTCTCCCTCCATCTCTCCCTCCATCTCTCCCTCCATCTCTCCCTCCGTCTCTCCCTCCATCTCTCCCTCCCTCTCTCCATCTCTCCCTCCATCTCTCCCTCTATCTCTCCCTCGATCTCTCCATCCATCTCTCCCTCCGTCTCTCCTTCCGTCTCTCCCTCCATCTCTCCCTCCGTCTCTACCTCCATCTCTCCCTCCGTCTCTCCCTCCATCTCTCCCTCCATCTCTCCCTCCATCTCTCCCTCCATCTCTCCCTCCGTCTCTCCTTCCATCTCTCCCTCCATCTCTCCCTCCATCTCTCCCTCCATCTCTCCCTCCATCTCTCCTTCCATCTCTCCTTCCATCTCTCCCTCCATCTCTCCTTCCATCTCTCCCTCCATCTCTCCCTCCATCTCTCCCTCCATCTCTCCCTCCATCTCTCCCTCCATCTCTCCCTCCATCTCTCCTTCCATCTCTCCCTCCATCTCTCCTTCCATCTCTCCCTCCATCTCTCCCTCCATCTCTCCTTCCATCTCTCCCTCCATCTCTCCCTCCATCTCTCTTCTTCCCTTCTCCTTTCATCTGTTTCCTTCCAACTTTTATTTTTCTTTCATTCTCCCTCAGACTACTGTTCTACTAGTAGTAGTAGTAGTAGCACTGCTACTACTACTACTGTTATACTACTACTATTACTATTACTACTACTACTTTTACTATTATTACTACTAGTAGTAGTACTACTGCTACTGTTACTACTACTGCTACTATTACTACTACTATTACTACTATTACTACTACTATTACTACTATTACTACTACTATTACTACTACTATTACTACTACTAGTACTATTACTACTACTACTAGTACTATTACTAGTACTATTACTACTAGTACTATTACTACTACTAGTACTATTACTACTACTACTACTAGTGCTGTTACTACTACTACTAGTACTATTACTACTAGTACTATTACTACTATTGCTACTATCACTTTTACTATTACTACTACTAGTAGTAGTACTACTATTACTACTTCTATTACTACTATTACTACTATTACTACTGCTACTACTAATACTAATACTACTAGTACTATTACTACTACTAGCACTATTACTACTACTATAGCTACTACTGTTATTACTAGCACTATTACTACTACTATAGCTACTACTGCTATTACTATTACTACTACTACTGTTACTACTATTACTGCTGCTGCTGCTGCTACTGCTATTACTACTACTTCTACTTCTACTACTACTACTACTACTACTACTACTACTACTACTAATAATAATAATAATAATAATAATAATAATAATACCTTGTTATTGACTCTCCTTGTAAATTTTCTAGCATAAATAAGCAGCCATCTCGTGAGGTTTCAATATTGGCTTACGTCATAATACATTCAGAAGTTACACGAATCATTGTTGACATTTTTGGAAGTAACTAAGTATCTAAGACACGGTGGACTTGGGTCTTAGAAATAACTAGCTTAGTGCGTCTTAAGCTGATGCTAATAACTTACTTAAGTCCCTTAAATATTTCTGTTAGTTCGGGTTTGAGAAGGATGTGCCTGCTATGGGCCAGTAGGCCTCCTGCAGTGTTCCTTATTTTGTTCTAATGAACATTTCCCAATGTTCAATAGCCCACATGAAGACAGAAACTCACGAGATTAATTGATCAGTATATTTCGGTCCTTTGCTGTTCTTATACTATTCAAAATAAATTCGAGGAACGTGGTGTGAACAGTGAACTTGTACGTGGAATATCACGTACGAAATAAAGTTATTGAAGATATATACATGAATATATTGAGGATATATATATAGCTAGAAATATTCGGGTGTCTTACGTATGCAAGAGAGAAGGTTATTGAAATATATGCCAGAATATATTTGGTAAATTGCTGGTTGTGCTAGTTTGATGTTGCTTTACCCAGTTACCTGGGAGGTAAGTCCAGGTTATTTAGTGCCCCATCAGCCTGGCTGTGCGGCCAGGACAGCCTGGTTGATCAGGCTCTGATCCATCTCGAGGCCTGGTAGACCGGGCCACGGGGGCGTTGACCCCCTGAACATCCCTCCAGGTAGACTTCGTGTAGGAATTATTTTTTAGACTCTTCAGCTTCCTACCTGGAGGTTACCTGGAGGTTATTCCGGGGATCAACGCCCCCGCGGCCCGGTCCATGACCAGGCCTCCCGATGGATCAGGGCCTGATCAACTAGGCTGTTACTGCTGGCCGCACGCAGTCCAACGTACGAGCCACAGCCCGGCTGATCCGGCACTGACTTTAGGCATCTGTCCAGCTCTCTCTTGAAGGCAGCCAGGGGTTTATTGGCAATTCCCCTAATGCTTGATGGGAGGCTGTTGAACAGTTTTGGGCCCCGGACACTTATGGTGTTTTCCCTTAGTGTACCAGTGGCGCCCCTACTTTTTATTGGGGGCATTTTGCATCGCCTGCCCAGTCTTTTACTTTCATAGGGAGTGATTTCTGTGTGCAGATTTGGGACCATTCCTTCCAAGATTTTCCAAGTGTAGATTATGATATATCTCTCCCTCCTGCGTTCCAACGAGTACAAGTCAAGTGCTTCCAAGCGTTCCCAGTAGTTAAGGTGCTTGACAGAACTTATACGTGCAGTAAAGGATCTCTGTACACTCTCTAGATCTGCGATTTCACCTGCTTTGTATGGAGATGTTAATGTACAGCAGTATTCCTAGATAAAAGTAATTATATATCTCAAAATACTTAAGTGTAAATATATATATATATATATATATATATATATATATATATATATATATATATATATATATATATATATATATATTGTTGAAAATAAGAAAAAGTTTTGGAGTGAGATTAACAAGTTAAGAAAGCCTAGAGAACAAATGGATTTGTCAGTTAAAAATAGGAGAGGAGAGTTATTAAATGGAGAGTTAGAGGTATTGGGAAGATGGAGGGAATATTTTGAGGAATTGTTAAATGTTGATGAAGATAGGGAAGCTGTGATTTCGTGTATAGGGCAAGGAGGAATAACATCTTGTAGGAGTGAGGAAGAGCCAGTTGTGAGTGTGGGGGAAGTTCGTGAGGCAGTAGGTAAAATGAAAGGGGGTAAGGCAGCCGGGATTGATGGGATAAAGATAGAAATGTTAAAAGCAGGTGGGGATATAGTTTTGGAGTGGTTGGTGCAATTATTTAATAAATGTATGGAAGAGGGTAAGGTACCTAGGGATTGGCAGAGAGCATGCATAGTTCCTTTGTATAAAGGCAAAGGGGATAAAAGAGAGTGCAAAAATTATAGGGGGATAAGTCTGTTGAGTGTACCTGGTAAAGAAGGCTGGAGGCAGTGGAGATGTCATGTCTGAGGGCAATGTGTGGTGTGAATATAATGCAGAGAATTCGTAGTTTGGAAGTTAGGAGGTGCGGGATTACCAAAACTGTTGTCCAGAGGGCTGAGGAAGGGTTGTTGAGGTGGTTCGGACATGTAGAGAGAATGGAGCGAAACAGAATGACTTCAAGAGTGTATCAGTCTGTAGTGGAAGGAAGGCGGGGTAGGGGTCGGCCTAGGAAGGGTTGGAGGGAGGGGGTAAAGGAGGTTTTGTGTGCGAGGGGCTTGGACTTCCAGCAGGCATGCGTGAGCGTGTTTGATAGGAGTGAATGGAGACAAATGGTTTTTAATACTTGACGTGCTGTTGGAGTGTGAGCAAAGTAACATTTATGAAGGGATTCAGGGAAACCGGCAGGCCGGACTTGAGTCCTGGAGATGGGAAGTACAGTGCCTGCACTCTGAAGGAGGGGTGTTAATGTTGCAGTTTAAAAACTGTAGTGTAAAGCACCCTTCTGGCAAGACAGTGATGGAGCGAATGATGGTGAAAGTTTTTCTTTTTCGGGCCACCCTGCCTTGGTGGGAATCGGCCAGTGTGATGATAAAAATATATATATATATATATATATATATATATATATATATATATATATATATATATATATATATATATATATATACATATTTCTCACTTCGTTATACCCATGTCTTAGTTTTTCGTAAAATTGGCCTACAAAAAAATGGCCTAAGGTAATTTACTTCTTTTGCGTTCAGATATATTATTAATTATTATTAATAATTATTGTGTGCTAAAGGAATAACAGGAAAAGTCGGTCGATGGATCTATAATTTCCTCACTATCAGAACACAGAGAGTAGTCGTCAACAGAGTAAAGTCCGAGGCAGCTACGGTGAAAAGCTCTGTTCCACAAGGCACAGTACTCGCTCCCATCTTGTTCCTCATCCTCATATCCGACATAGACAAGGATGTCAGCCACAGCACCGTGTCTTCCTTTGCAGATGACACCCGAATCTGCATGACAGTGTCTACCATTGCAGACACTGCAAGGCTCCAGGCGGACATCAACCAAATCTTTCAGTGGGCTGCAGAAAACAATATGAAGTTCAACGATGAGAAATTTCAATTACTCAGATATGGTAAACATGAGGAAATTAAATCTTCTTCAGAGTACAAAACAAATTCTGGCCACAAAATAGAGCGAAACACCAACGTCAAAGACCTGGGAGTGATCATGTCGGATGATCTCACCTTCAAGGACCATAACATTGTATCAATCGCATCTGCTAGAAAAATGACAGGATGGATAATGAGAACCTTCAAAACTAGGGAAGCCAAGCCCATGATGACACTCTTCAGGTCACTTGTTCTATCTAGGCTGGAATATTGCTGCACTCTAACAGCACCTTTCAAGGCAGGTGAAATTGCCGACCTAGAAAATGTACAGAGAACTTTCACGGCGCGCATAACGGAGATAAAACACCTCAATTACTGGGAGCGCTTGAGGTTCCTAAACCTGTATTCCCTGGAACGCAGGAGGGAGAGATACATGATTATATACACCTGGAAAATCCTAGAGGGACTAGTACCGAACTTGCACACGAAAATCACTCACTACGAAAGCAAAAGACTTGGCAGACGATGCACCATCCCCCCAATGAAAAACAGGGGTGTCACTAGCACGTTAAGAGACCATACAATAAGTGTCAGGGGCCCGAGACTGTTCAACTGCCTCCCAGCACACATAAGGGGGATTACCAACAGACCCCTGGCAGTCTTCAAGCTGGCACTGGACAAGTACCTAAAGTCAGTTCCTGATCAGCCGGGCTGTGGCTCGTACGTTGGTTTGCGTGCAGCCAGCAGCAACAGCCTGGTTGATCAGGCGCTGATCCACCAGGAGGCCTGGTCACAGACCGGGCTGCGGGGGCGTTGACCCCCGAAACTCTCTCCAGGTAAACTCCAGGTTATTAATTATTATTTTTATTTCTACAAGTACATGATACAACTTGTACAGACCATAGCTGATATCAGTGACATACTAGTATATAGAAAGTCCCTTGTTAATGCAGAGCATTTCGGGCATATTAGGTCAGTTTTGTCCCAGGATGCGACCCACACCAGTCCACTAACACCCAGGTACCCATTTTACTGATGGGTGAACATAGACAACCGGTGTAAGACAACACGTCCGATGTTTCCACCCCTTCGCCGGGAATCGAACCCGAACCCTCACCGTTTGAAGCGAAAGCTTTTGCCACCAGGCCACGGGAACTTCTGCAGAGCATTTCGGGAAATTAGGTCAATTTTTGACCCCTGGCTGCGTCTTGATACGTATTTTCTAAAAGTGGACTTTAGCATACAGACTGAAAAGTCACAATACCATGATTGGAACAACACACAGATAACCCGCACATAGACGTTTCGGTCCGACTTGCACCATTAACTAATAATCTAAGTCGGACCATTAGTTCCATTACGGTTTATGTATTGTGACTACGAAAACACATTATATATATATATATATATATATATATATAATGCATGCTGCATTTTGGGCACACGCCCCAGCTCTGAGGAGCTGGATGAGATTTTCGCCTTATAATCGGTGATACACACGTAACAACATGTATATATATATATATATATATATATATATATATATATATATATATATATATATATATATATGCCACCTTTATATCAACAATGTATCTCTTAAATCTTCTGTGCCATATTATGTAATAAAATATTCCTATTGGTAAAAAAAAAATAGTTTAAAAGATGGGGTGGTAGGGGAAGTGGAATATTCAAATGGCTTCAGGAAGAAATCCAAATATTCTTCCTTGAAGCCTTTTTATCCACTTCTCCGAGGCTATGGGTCCCACAATTTACACCAGAGGTGGACCCCATCATATTAAAAAAAAAAAAAAAAAAAAAAAAAAAAAAAAATATATATATATATTATATATATATATATATATATATATATATATATATATTTATATATATATATATATATATATATATATATATATATATATATATTTATATATATATATATATATATATATATATATATATATATATATATTTATATATACATACATATATATATATATATATATATATATATATATATATATTAGTTTTGGAGCTGCAGTCTGACTGGTGTATAATAGCGGCTGGATTCGAAAAAAAAAAATATTTTTGCTGCTGATACCACATTCTCGTGCAGTAATTTCTCCTATTGCCATTTTTTGTAAATGCAAGTGGAAAAGGCATTAAACGCTATGAATTTTTGGAAATGCGTTTTCTTTTTTTTTGTAAATGCAGTGCACTTATTGTAAATTTAATGAATTTTAAAGTTCAATGCATTTTTTTGTAAATACAATGCACTTCTGTCAATACAATGCACTTTTGTAAATACAATGCACTTTTGTAAATACAATGCACTTTTGTCAATACAATGCACTTTTGTAAATACAATGCACTTTTGTCAACACAATGCACTTTTGTAAATGCAACTGAAAAAAATCATTAAATACAATGCATTTTTGTAAATGTACTTGAAGAAGAGTACATTAAAAGGCCTTCACAGTAAATGCTATTCAATTTCGGATGCATTTTTCAATTGCATTCTATATATTAGTTCCGTGAGAGAGCTTACTCCATATTACAATTACAGATGTGGTTAGACAGCTGTCGCCTGGGATATATAGAACAGCAGTAGCCCAGTGGTTAGACAGCTGTCTCCTGGGATATATAGAACAGCAGTAGCCCAGTGGTTAGACAGCTGTCGCCTGGGATATATACAACAGCAGTAGCCCAGTGGTAAGACAGCTGTCTCCTGGGATATATAGAACAGCAGTAGCCCAGTGGTTAGACAGCTCTCTCCTGGGATATATACAACAGCAGTAGCCCAGTGGTTAGACAGCTGTCTCCTGGGATATATACAACAGCAGTAGCCCAGTGGTTAGACAGGTGTCTCCTGGGATATATACAACAGCAGTAGCCCAGTGGTTAGACAGCTGTCTCCTGGGATATATAGAACAGCAGTAGCCCAGTGGTTAGACAGCTCTCTCCTGGGATATATACAACAGCAGTAGCCCAGTGGTTAGACAGCTGTCTCCTGGGATATATACAACAGCAGTAGCCCAGTGGTTAGACAGCTCTCTCCTGGGATATATACAACAGCAGTAGCCCAGTGGTTAGACAGCTGTCTCCTGGGATATATAGAACAGCAGTAGCCCAGTGGTTAGACAGCTCTCTCCTGGGATATATACAACAGCAGTAGCCCAGTGGTTAGACAGGTGTCTCCTGGGATATATACAACAGCAGTAGCCCAGTGGTTAGACAGGTGTCTCCTGGGATATATACAACAGCAGTAGCCCAGTGGTTAGACAGGTGTCTCCTGAGATATATACAACAACAGTAGCCCAGTGGTTAGACAGCTGTCTCCTGGGATATATACAACAGCAGTAGCCCAGTGGTTAGACAGCTGTCTCCTGGGATATATACAACAGCAGTAGCCCAGTGGTTAGACAGCTGTCTCCTGGGATATATACAACAGCAGTAGCCCAGTGGTTAGACAGGTGTCTCCTGGGATATATACAACAGCAGTAGCCCAGTGGTTAGACAGGTGTCTCCTGAGATATATACAACAGCAGTAGCCCAGTGGTTAGACAGCTGTCTCCTGGGATATATAGAACAGCAGTAGCTCAGTGGTTAGACAGCTGTCTCCTGGGATATATACAACAGCAGTAGCCCAGTGGTTAGACAGCTGTCTCCTGAGATATATACAACAGCAGAAGCCCAGTGGTTAGACAGCTGTCTCCTGAGAT
Source organism: Cherax quadricarinatus (assembly GCF_038502225.1). Taxonomy (NCBI): domain Eukaryota; kingdom Metazoa; phylum Arthropoda; class Malacostraca; order Decapoda; family Parastacidae; genus Cherax; species Cherax quadricarinatus. The sequence goes on from NC_091376.1 coordinate 197,695, forward strand.
ATATACAAGGGCAGTAGTTAGACAGGTGTCTCCTGAGATATATACAAGGGCAGTGGTTAGACAGGTGTCTCCTGAGATGTATACAAGGGCAGTGGTTAGACAGGTGTCTCCTGGGATATATAGAACCGCAGTAGCCCAGTAGTTAGACAGCTGTCTCCTGAGATATATACAACAGCAGTAGCCCAGTGGTTAGACAGCTGTCTCCTTGTATCTATGTATATATATATATATATATATATATATATATATATATATATATATATATATATATATAGACAGCTGTCTCCTGGGATATATACAACAGAACAGCGGTAGCCCAGTGGTTAGAGGCACGACTCTCACCACTCCAGGGATCAAATCCCTGAACTAAAATACATTACACTCTTAAGAAGAGGTACGATACAGCTCTTGGAGCTGGGAGAAAGTGGACCTAGTAGTGACTAGTGAAGAGGTGGGTCCAGGAGCTGTGAATCGACCCCTTCAAGTACATATAGGTAAGTACAAGAACTCAGTGCTTAAGTGGGAGTTCCAGGTGGCACTGGACAGATGCAAATCCATTACTAGTGAAGTGGATCAAGGATTTGGTAATATGGTCAGAAAAATCTCGTTTTCTGTTGACCCATCCACCATTAATATCCTCTCCACCACAATTACCACTACTGCTACAACTATCACCACCAGCCACCACCAACCACCACTAACCACCACCAACCACCAACCACCACTAACCACCACCAACCACCACCAACCACCACCAACCACCACCAACCACCACCAACCACCAACCACCACCAACCACTATTACCTCCACAGCTACCACTAGCCATCACCACCACCCACTGTTAGCATCACAGCCACCACTATTACCACCACAACCATTACCACCATCCACTAGTATCACCACCACCCACTACTACTCACTACTACCACAACTACTACCACCTACTACTACCACCACTATTACCACCTACTACTACCACCACTACTACCATCTAGTATTACCATTACAACCACAACCACCACCCACTACCACTATCACCACCACCATCCACTACTACCACCATCCATCACCATCCACCACCATCCACCACCATCCACCACCATCTGCTACTGTCACCACAACCACCACTACTACCCCCACTACCACCATCCACCACCACTCGCTACTATCACCACAACCACCCTCACTACTACCACCACAACCACCAACACACTGGGTAATCAGTCTCAATAAAAGACCCAGGGTACTGATTTATAGCCAGGGAATTTATCCTTTCAATATTTTCCCTTGTGACAGAGCACCTGAGTGCCGGCACCTGAGTGCCAAGTCTTGTCCAGGCACCTGAATGCCTCTTAGTACCTGATTACCAAAGAATATAAAATCTGCCTCAATCTCATTTCAATTTTTTGGGCTAAAAATCTCTTTAATATTTAACTAGCAGTAAAAGAAGATATTTCGGTTTTATTAGACTGTTGTGGTTGGCATCATAATGACAGCGCTAGATGATGCTCAATGTAGAACCGGATTTTGAAACAAGGTGAGGTTGGATAACAGCTCTTAACCAAGATTTTTCGAGTTTGCCACCAAAGTGGCTAGTTTATTGTGCATCTCATATCCATCCTGTGGATGGTAGCGTAAAAGCATATGGATACACAATAGGCCTAGGAACTAGGCCCCCAAAAGGGCTCACAGGAGTACATCTTAATTTATATATCTACGGTTCACTTATCTGTTACAAGCAAATTTAAGAAATTTGCTTAATATATCTGGTATGTTACTTGTTGTGTAATAAATCATACCACGGGTGGGGTTAGAACCCGCGATCAGAGTCACAAAATTCCAGACCGTCGCGTTAGTTGGCTCAGTGGGTAACGCGTCGGTTTGGAGTTTCGTGACTCTGATCGCGGGTTCTAACCCCGCTTGTGGTATGGTTTGTTTACGATTGTGTCATTACGATTTCATGAGTTTTTGTGTGATATTTTTTGTCGGCGAACTGATTAGCCAGTGCAGAAACCTCGGTCAGTTTACCAAAGGCTCCAACATATAAATTCCAGTCAAGCAAATTAACCTTACCTCGAGCATTACCTATTAACCAAGCAGACAGCAGAATGTCTGCTGCCTCATCCCTCTCTGCCTGACAGCCCAGGAAGCTTCAGTCCACGCGTGCCACACCCTCTCAAATAAGATAAGGAAAATGATAACCTAACCCATCACTTAGCCCAGCAGAGATTGCAGCTATCGCAGAGCAGACCAGCCATAACCTGGAGCATACCTGGAGGGTGGTGTTCCGGGTGTCAACGCACCCTAGGCTTAGTCCATAACCAGGCCTCACTATGGGAGCATACCTGGAGGGTGGTGTTCCGGGTGTCAACGCCCTCTAGGCTTAGTCCATAACCAGGCCTCACTATGGGAGCATACCTGGAGGGTGGTGTTCCGGGTGTCAACGCCCTCTAGGCTTAGTCCATAACCAGGCCTCACTATGGGAGCATACCTGGAGGGTGGTGTTCCGGGTGTCAACGCACCCTAGGCTTAGTCCATAACCAGGCCTCACTATGGGAGCATACCTGGAGGGTGGTGTTCCGGGTGTCAACGCCCTCTAGGCTTAGTCCATAACCAGGCCTCACTATGGGAGCATACCTGGAGGGTGGTGTTCCGGGTGTCAACGCCCTCTAGGCTTAGTCCATAACCAGGCCTCACTATGGGAGCATACCTGGAGGGTGGTGTTCCGGGTGTCAACGCCCTCTAGGCTTAGTCCATAACCAGGCCTCACTATGGGAGCATACCTGGAGGGTGGTGTTCCGGGTGTCAACGGCCCCTAGGCTTAGTCCATAACCAGGCCTCACTATGGGAGCATACCTGGAGGGTGGTGTTCCGGGTGTCAACGCCCTCTAGGCTTAGTCCATAACCAGGCCTCACTATGGGAGCATACCTGGAGGGTGGTGTTCCGGGTGTCAACGCCCTCTAGGCTTAGTCCATAACCAGGCCTCACTATGGGAGCATACCTGGAGGGTGGTGTTCCGGGTGTCAACGCCCTCTAGGCTTAGTCCATAACCAGGCCTCACTATGGGAGCATACCTGGAGGGTGGTGTTCCGGGTGTCAACGGCCCCTAGGCTTAGTCCATAACCAGGCCTCACTATGGGAGCATACCTGGAGGGTGGTGTTCCGGGTGTCAACGGCCCCTAGGCTTAGTCCATGACCAGGCCTCACTATGGGAGCATACCTGGAGGGTGGTGTTCCGGGTGTCAACGGCCCCTAGGCTTAGTCCATAACCAGGCCTCACTATGGATCAGGGTATTAGATCCCCCCTCGTCACAACCCAAACACTACCCAAACAAAACTCAATCCTCTCCATCTCTCCATCACATGGATTAAAAGTCCCACAAGTCACTTAAGTAACTCGGAAACCTCAAGAAATCAAGCCCCGAATACATTATTTTGATACCAGTGAAACCCTCGCAATGGTATTAACTACTTAAAGGAAAAGTAAGAGTTAGTATCAGCTGGATTAAGTGAATGTTCGGTTATGTTAACTTGGTTAAGGGACAGTGCATATATTGGCTGAGTTTAGAGCACAGATTCCATTAACTAGCTGAGAAAACCATAGATTCATTTTTTTCCCCGTGTTGGGACAGTAATACTGTGTATGTGCACCCAAAACACTGTTGAGAAGATATTATTATTACTATTACTATCATTATTATTATTATCAGCATCATTATTAGCGTTATTTTAATTATTATAATTATTGTAATTATAATTATTATTGTAATTATTATTGTTAGTATTATCAGCATCATTATCATTGTTATTATTATTGTAATTATTATAATTATTATTTTATTATTATTATTATTATTATTATATTCGCAAGAAAGCGTCAGACCCGTGTGTGTCGTACAGCGCTATCACCACCAGTACAGATATTCTTTTAAAATAACTGTTATTCAATAATAACTTCAAGCATATCTTACGAAAACGTCACTGGAGGAGAGATACGTCTCTTATCACGTCACTGGAGGAGAGATACGTCTCTTATCACGTCACTGGAGGAGAGATACGTCTCTTATCACGTCACTGGAGAAGAGATACGTCTCTTATCACGTCACTGGAGGAGAGACTTCGTTATACCTCTTCAACTATTCTCTTTACCATTGATTTTAGGCATGATCAGTTCTTTTCCACTTGACACAGCTATTTCCGTAGAATGAGTCAATCCTCACTCCTCCTTTGTTCGTCCGTCATTATGACACTAGACATGCTAAGTATTTGTTTTGAGTTTACAATAGACAAGTGAAATTTTGTTAAATATCTTTTTGGTCTTCTATTAAATCCTTTTGAGGCCTAGTTACTAGGCCTTTCGTGTATCCATATACTCTTGTACAACCGTCTATAATATGATAGATATGGGGTGTATAATCAACTAGCCACTGCCATCCACAGGATGGATATGAGACACAATGTACTAGCCACTACCATCCACAGGATGGATATTGGGTACACAATAAACTAGCCACTACCATCCACAGGATGGATATTGGGTACACAATAAACTAGCCACTACCATCCACAGGATGGATATTGGGTATACAATAAACTAGCCACTACCATCCACAGGATGGATATTGGGTACACAATAAACTAGCCACTACCATCCACAGGATGGATATTGGGTACACAATAAACTAGCCACTACCATCCACAGGATGGATATTGGGTACACAATAAACTAGCCACTACCATCCACAGGATGGATATTGGGTACACAAACTAACCAATGCTCACCATCGTGGAACAACTCAATCCTTAATCCCACTTTGTTCATCCTTCATTGTCTCTTGTTTTGGAACAATATTCACCAGACAACGAACAAATATCTCGAAGTTCGCGTCCCTTTGTACTGTGCCTTTGATCAAATTTGCATCAATTTTTATCCTAAGGTCCAGGAAAGTCCTCACTGCTGTCTTTCCAATACGTTATCGTGGCAATATCTTACCATTAGGACGTATTTCCTTAAGACACCTGCTGTCCCTGTTCACCCATCAGTATAAAATGGATACCTGGGTGTTAGTGGACTGGTGTGGGTCGCATCCTGGGACAAAACTGACCTAATTTTCCAGAAATGCTCTGCATAACAAGCGGCTTTCTATATAGTAGTATGTCACTGATGTCAGCTATGGTCTGTATACCTTGTACATGTAGAAATAAAGATACTATATTATTATAAGAACATAAGAAAGGAGGAACACTGCAGCAGGCCTGTTGGCCCATACCAGGCAGGTTCTTAACAATTCATCCCACTAACAAAACATTAGTTAATATGTAAATTTGCATATCTATGAAATTTGGAGAAGCGAAGTCTAGCTGTGTGTTTAATATATACATAAAGCTCCTCTATAAACTGTGATTTTTGGGGGTAAATTCGATTGAGAATGATCATTCGAAATTAAATAGCACGTACTATGAAGGCCTTTCAACTCGTTGATCAGTTTTGGTTGTACCTCTTCAGTAGCTTCCACAAAAAAATATCAGTGTCGTGGTGGTTTAAAAACGAAGTTACTGCAAATGTTCATGAGTGGACCAGAAAAGTTTTTTCCCACGAGTTAAGCGAATTCGTTAATATGCGATGTTCTGCTTCTAGCGGTAATTCCGTATGAGCGATGTATGGTCAGCGTAAGTGGACGGAATGACGCGCACAACGCATTAATGATTCGTATTATGCGTCATTGTTAATGTTAGTGACGGATCTTTAATTTTATATCGACCACTTTTAAAACCTGAAGCAACACTGAGAAACACTGAAGAAACACTGAAAAGAAACACTGAAGAAACACTGAAGAAACACTGAAAAGAAACACTGAAGAAACACTGAAGAAACACTGAAAAGAAACACTGAAGAAACACTGAAAAGAAACACTGAAGAAACACTGAAGAAACACTGAAAAAAAACACTGAAGAAACACTGAAAAGAAACACTGAAGAAACACTGAAGAAACACTGAAAAGAAACACTGAAGAAACACTGAAAAGAAACACTGAAGAAACACTGAAGAAACACTGAAAAGAAACACTGAAGAAACACTGAAAAGAAACACTGAAGAAACACTGAAAAGAAACACTGAAGAAACACTGAAGAAACACTGAAAAGAAACACTGAAGAAACACTGAAAAGAAACACTGAAGAAACACTGAAAAGAAACACTGAAAAGAAACACTGAAGAAACACTGAAAAGAAACACTGAAGAAACACTGAAGAAACACTGAAAAGAAACACTGAAGAAACACTGAAGAAACACTGAAAAGAAACACTGAAAAGAAACACTGAAAAGAAACACTGAAGAAACACTGAAAAGAAACACTGAAGAAACACTGAAGAAACACTGAAAAGAAACACTGAAGAAACACTGAAAAGAAACACTGAAGAAACACTGAAGAAACACTGAAAAGAAACACTGAAGAAACACTGAAAAGAAACACTGAAGAAACACTGAAGAAACACTGAAGAAACACTGAAAAGAAACACTGAAGAAACACTGAAAAGAAACACTGAAGAAACACTGAAGAAACACTGAAAAGAAACACTGAAAAGAAACACTGAAGAAACACTGAAAAGAAACACTGAAGAAACACTGAAAAGAAACACTGAAGAAACACTGAAAAGAAACACTGAAGAAACACTGAAAAGAAACACTGAAGAAACACTGAAGAAACACTGAAAAGAAACACTGAAGAAACACTGAAGAAGCACTGAAAAGAAACACTGAAGAAACACTGAAGAAACACTGAAGAAACACTGAAGAAACACTGAAGAAACACTGAAAAGAAACACTGAAAAGAAACACTGAAAAGAAACACTGAAAAGAAACACTGAAAAGAAACACCGAAGAAACACTGAAGAAACACTGAAGAAACACTGAAGAAACACTGAAGAAACACTGAAGAAACACTGAAGAAACACTGAAAAGAAACACTGAAAAGAAACACTGAAAAGAAACACTGAAAAGAAACACCGAAGAAACACTGAAGAAACACTGAAGAAACACTGAAGAAACACTGAAAAGAAACACTGAAAAGAAACACTGAAGAAACACTGAAAAGAAACACTGAAGAAACACTGAAAAGAAACACTGAAAAGAAACACCGAAGAAACACTGAAAAGAAACACTGAAAAGAAACACTGAAGAAACACTGAAGAAACACTGAAAAGAAACACTGAAGAAACACTGAAGAAACACTGAAAAGAAACACTGAAAAGAAACACTGAAGAAACACTGAAAAGAAACACTGAAGAAACACTGAAAAGAAACACCGAAGAAACACTGAAGAAACACTGAAAAGAAACACTGAAGAAACACTGAAAAGAAACACTGAAGAAACACTGAAGAAACACTGAAAAGAAACACTGAAGAAACACTGAAAAGAAACACTGAAGAAACACTGAAAAGAAACACTGAAGAAACACTGAAGAAACACTGAAAAGAAACACTGAAGAAACACTGAAGAAACACTGAAAAGAAACACCGAAGAAACACTGAAAAGAAACACTGAAAAGAAACACTGAAGAAACACTGAAAAGAAACACTGAAGAAACACTGAAAAGAAACACTGAAGAAACACTGAAAAGAAACACTAAAGAAACACCGAAAAGAAACACTGAAGAAACACTGAAGAAACACTGAAAAGAAACACTAAAGAAACACTGAAAAGAAACACTGAAGAAACACTGAAAAGAAACACTGAAAAGAAACACTAAAGAAACACCGAAAAGAAACACTGAAGAAACACTGAAGAAACACTGAAAAGAAACACTAAAGAAACACCGAAAAGAAACACTGAAGAAACACTGAAGAAACACTGAAGAAACACTGAAAAGAAACACTGAAGAAACACTGAAGAAACACTGAAGAAACACTGAAGAAACACTGAAAAGAAACACTGAAAAGAAACACTGAAAAGAAACACTGAAAAGAAACACCGAAGAAACACTGAAGAAACACTGAAGAAACACTGAAGAAACACTGAAGAAACACTGAAGAAACACTGAAGAAACACTGAAGAAACACTGAAGAAACACTGAAAAGAAACACTGAAAAGAAACACTGAAAAGAAACACTGAAAAGAAACACCGAAGAAACACTGAAGAAACACTGAAGAAACACTGAAGAAACACTGAAGAAACACTGAAGAAACACTGAAAAGAAACACTGAAAAGAAACACTGAAGAAACACTGAAAAGAAACACTGAAGAAACACTGAAAAGAAACACTGAAAAGAAACACCGAAGAAACACTGAAAAGAAACACTGAAAAGAAACACTGAAGAAACACTGAAAAGAAACACTGAAGAAACACTGAAGAAACACTGAAAAGAAACACTGAAGAAACACTGAAGAAACACTGAAGAAACACTGAAAAGAAACACTGAAAAGAAACACTGAAGAAACACTGAAAAGAAACACGGAAAAGAAACACCGAAGAAACACTGAAGAAACACTGAAAAGAAACACTGAAGAAACACTGAAAAGAAACACTGAAGAAACACTGAAGAAACACTGAAAAGAAACACTGAAGAAACACTGAAGAAACACTGAAAAGAAACACTGAAGAAACACTGAAAAGAAACACTGAAGAAACACTGAAGAAACACTGAAAAGAAACACTGAAGAAACACTGAAAAGAAACACTGAAGAAACACTGAAAAGAAACACTGAAGAAACACTGAAAAGAAACACTAAAGAAACACCGAAAAGAAACACTGAAGAAACACTGAAGAAACACTGAAAAGAAACACTGAAGAAACACTGAAAAGAAACACTGAAGAAACACTGAAAAGAAACACTAAAGAAACACCGAAAAGAAACACTGAAGAAACACTAAAGAAACACCGAAAAGAAACACTGAAGAAACACTGAAGAAACACTGAAGAAACACTGAAAAGAAACACTGAAGAAACACTGAAGAAACACTGAAGAAACACTGAAGAAACACTGAAGAAACACTGAAGAAACACTGAAGAAACACTGAAAAGAAACACTAAAGAAACACTGAAGAAACACTGAAAAGAAACACTGAAGAAACACTGAAAAGAAACACTAAAGAAACACCGAAAAGAAACACTGAAGAAACACTGAAGAAACACTGAAAAGAAACACTGAAGAAACACTGAAGAAACACTGAAAAGAAACACTGAAGAAACACTGAAAAGAAACACTGAAGAAACACTGAAAAGAAACACTTAAGAAACACTGAAAAGAAACACTGAAGAAACACTGAAGAAACACTGAAAAGAAACACTGAAGAAACACTGAAAAGAAACACTGAAGAAACACTGAAGAAACACCGAAGAAACACTGAAAAGAAACACTAAAGAAACACTGAAAAGAAACACTGAAGAAACACTGAAAAGAAACACTGAAGAAACACTGAAAAGAAACACTAAAGAAACACCGAAAAGAAACACTGAAGAAACACTGAAGAAACACTGAAAAGAAACACTAAAGAAACACCGAAAAGAAACACTGAAGAAACACTGAAGAAACACTGAAGAAACACTGAAAAGAAACACTGAAGAAACACTGAAGAAACACTGAAGAAACACTGAAGAAACACTGAAAAGAAACACTGAAAAGAAACACTGAAAAGAAACACCGAAGAAACACTGAAGAAACACTGAAGAAACACTGAAGAAACACTGAAGAAACACTGAAGAAACACTGAAAAGAAACACTGAAAAGAAACACTGAAAAGAAACACTGAAAAGAAACACTGAAAAGAAACACTGAAGAAACACTGAAGAAACACTGAAGAAACACTGAAGAAACACTGAAGAAACACTGAAAAGAAACACTGAAAAGAAACACTGAAGAAACACTGAAGAAACACTGAAAAGAAACACTGAAAAGAAACACTGAAAAGAAACACTGAAAAGAAACACTGAAAAGAAACACTGAAGAGAAACACTGAAGAAACACTGAAGAAACACTGAAAAGAAACACTGAAGAAACACTGAAGAAACACTGAAGAAACACTGAAAAGAAACACTGAAAAGAAACACTGAAGAAACACTGAAAAGAAACACTGAAGAAACACTGAAAAGAAACACCGAAGAAACACTGAAGAAACACTGAAAAGAAACACTGAAGAAACACTGAAAAGAAACACTGAAGAAACACTGAAGAAACACTGAAAAGAAACACTGAAGAAACACTGAAGAAACACTGAAAAGAAACACTGAAGAAACACTGAAAAGAAACACTGAAGAAACACTGAAGAAACAATGAAAAGAAACACTGAAGAAACACTGAAAAGAAACACTGAAGAAACACTGAAAAGAAACACTGAAGAAACACTGAAAAGAAACACTAAAGAAACACCGAAAAGAAACACTGAAGAAACACTGAAGAAACACTGAAAAGAAACACTAAAGAAACACTGAAAAGAAACACTGAAGAAACACTGAAAAGAAACACTGAAGAAACACTGAAAAGAAACACTAAAGAAACACCGAAAAGAAACACTGAAGAAACACTGAAGAAACACTGAAAAGAAACACTAAAGAAACACCGAAAAGAAACACTGAAGAAACACTGAAGAAACACTGAAGAAACACTGAAAAGAAACACTGAAGAAACACTGAAGAAACACTGAAGAAACACTGAAGAAACACTGAAGAAACACTGAAAAGAAACACTAAAGAAACACTGAAAAGAAACACTAAAGAAACACCGAAAAGAAACACTGAAGAAACACTGAAGAAACACTGAAAAGAAACACTGAAGAAACACTGAAGAAACACTGAAAAGAAACACTGAAGAAACACTGAAAAGAAACACTGAAGAAACACTGAAAAGAAACACTAAAGAAACACTGAAAAGAAACACTGAAGAAACACTGAAGAAACACTGAAAAGAAACACTGAAGAAACACTGAAAAGAAACACTGAAGAAACACTGAAGAAACACCGAAGAAACACTGAAAAGAAACACTAAAGAAACACTAAAGAAACACTGAAGAAACACTGAAGAAACACTAAAAAGAAACACAAAAGTAACACTAAAGAAACACTGAAGAAACACTAAAAAGAAACACAAAAGTAACACTAAAGAAACACTGAAGAAACACTAAAGAAACACTAAAAAATATCGCAATAATCAAAGGTAGAATTAGGTAAGTCAGTAGAAAGGAAGACTCGCAGATCGGGACAATAAAGTCGATTTTCTCTTGAAACTTCAGGCTCTTGGGACGTGCCTGGTGTGCATATGGGCGAAATGTAGCCGGGGAGAGTCCAGAGGGAGAGAAACATGTTCAGATGATGCCTCTCTATACGGGCTATGATTACCATTTAACACTAGAAATGCAGACATTTTCTCGCTCTCTCTCTCTCTCTCTCTCTCTCTCTCTGTCTCTCTCTCTCTCTCTCTCTCTCTCTCTCTCTCTCTCTCTCTCTCTCTCTCTCTCTCTCTCTCTCTCTCTCTCTCTCACACACACACACACACACATACACAGGAGCCATACATAGCTTTAAGACGAGGTATGATAAAGCTTGTGGAGCATTGAGAGAGAGGGCCTAGTAGCGATCAGTGAAAAGGCGGGGCCAGGAGCTGAGTCTCGAACCCTGCAACCACAAATAGGCGAGTACAAACATACATACACACGTAGAGAGGCAGAACAGGATAATATACATAAAATTGGTTGAATCAGTGGGCTGAGAAGAGAAGTCTGTACATCATTGCTACACTGGCGATCAAAGGTTTAATTCTCTGAGTCGTGAAACACAACACAACACAACATTAAAAGTTCTGCACTAATGTAACACTGTCAAGTCATCAAGTAAAGCCTCCACTCTGCACTCTGGTCATCAAGTGAAGCCTCCACTCTGCACTCTGGTCATCAAGTGAAGCCTACACTCTACACTCTGGTCATCAAGTGAAGTTTCCACTCTACACTCTGGTCATCAAGTGAAGCCTACACTCTACACTCTGGTCATCAAGTGAAGTTTCCACTCTACACTCTGGTCATCAAGTGAAGCCTACACTCTACACTCTGGTCATCAAGTGAAGCCTCCACTCTACACTCTGGTCATCAAGTGAAGCCTCCACTCTACACTCTGGTCATCAAGTGAAGCCTCCACTCTACACTCTGGTCATCAAGTAAAGCCTCCACTCTACACTCTGGTCATCAAGTGAAGCCTCCACTCTACAACACTTGTCTATCTCTATTGTGGAGCCGTATAGCCGACCAGTGACTATATTTGTCCAACACAATGATTCTGGAGACGATGAAAGATGTGAATCAGCTTGAGGTTATCAATCAGACTTGGTGAATCTGTTGGAGACGGTGGAAGACGTCTGGAAAGAAGGGAATCAGTCCATCTGTTGTAATAGACTCATCGTTGTTAATACGTAAAGTAACATTTGCACGAAGTTCGTACATTCTCTCTCACAACCTAAAACCAATCTCTTCACTCGACCAATATCTGGACACCATCACTCAAAATCAATTATTCTTCAACAATGCAAGGAAGACCAGTCTCTTCTCTGGGCTCCTGACCCCTCAAGGGAGGTTCCTTGATGCTGGTGAGGGGCTCTTGATCTAGGGAATTGGATCTGTGCTCCAGTTCCCTGAATTGAGCCTGAATGCCTTCCAACCCTCCCCTCATGCGCTGTATAATCTTCTGGCTTTAGCGCTCTCCCATAATTATTATAATCTGGGCCCCTAAAACCAGTCTCTCCTCTGGGCCCCTTAAACCAGTCTCTCCTCTGGGCCCCTTAACCAGTCTCTACTCTGGGCCCATGAAACGAGAGCTTGAAATTACTGTCGTAGCTCTGAAAGGAAAAGCATTTAGCTAAGTTAAAAGTCAAAAGGAATATAATCAGGGATATTTATCATTCCTCGCTAGTGAGATGTCCTAGTGTGATCATGCGTGACATGACTGTATGATTAATTTCATTACCAATATTGCGCTATTTAATGCAAGAGGCAAAGCTGGTTTCTGTTACAAGGACATAGTTGCTTTTGCAATTGGTGAGCACTGAGTTTACAAGGCCCAGAAAGTTAATTTGTTGATTATTAAGACTCCTGAGCAACACCTGCTGACTGATGTGGGTGGCGTCCTGGGGGATGCCACCCACATCAGTCAACGAACACCCAGATACCAACTCACTGCTAGGTGAACAGGGACAGCAGGTGTAAGGTGGCTAACACCCAGGTACTGACTTACTGCTAGGTGAACAGGGACAGCAGGTGTAAGGTGACTAACAACCAGGTACTGACTTACTGCTAGGTAAGCAGTGACAACAGGTGTAAGGTGACTAACACCCAGGGCCAGCTAGAGTCACTGACCTCTTGAAAAACGTAAACAGTACCTCGCCAACTACCAGACCATGACATAACCCCAGTCAGGAGGAATAAATCCCGAACATCTGTCGTTAGTTCAATAAGTAAATTCCCCAAAATCAAAAATCTCACTAGTCTGGTAAACAAAAAATGCTCGGGAAACGCAAAAAAAAAGGCTTTTAAAATCATCGCACAACTCAGAAAAAAATAGGAGCTAATACTGCAGAAGCAATCAGATTAATTGGCAGAGAGGATACTCTTGTCCCTATGGCTTCCTCCACAGCCCGATCTGCACTAGATAAACACAGACATTCAAAGCTCCATTGCCCTCCGTCACAATACCACTGGAGTGGAGCCTCCAGATTCAGAAGTGTATAAGAGATCCCGTGCCATTCTCACCAGGATCTAGCATGCAAGTTACGCATGTTTAAGACCCAGGACCATCTAATATATTGCGGAAATGTTCAACCTAACTCTCAGAGATATTGCAGAGTTCCTCCTTCCTGAGTGCACATGACTGGCAAATGTTTTCTGAGTGCACATGACTGGTAAATGTTTTCTGAGTGCACATGACTGGTAAATGTTTTCTGAGTGCACATGACTGGTAAATGTTTTCTGAGTGCACATGACTGGTAAATGTTTTCTGAGTGCACATGACTGGTAAATGTTTTCTGAGTGCACATGACTGGCAAATGTTTTCTGAGTGCACATGACTGGCAAATGTTTTCTGAGTGCACATGACTGGCAAATGTTTTCTGAGTGCACATGACTGGTAAATGTTTTCTGAGTGCACATGACTGGTAAATGTTTTCTGAGTGCACATGACTGGTAAATGTTTTCTGAGTGCACATGACTGGTAAATGTTTTCTGAGTGCACATGACTGGTAAATGTTTTCTGAGTGCACATGACTGGCAAATGTTTTCTGAGTGCACATGACTGGCAAATGTTTTCTGAGTGCACATGACTGGCAAATGTTTTCTGAGTGCACATGACTGGTAAATGTTTTCTGAGTGCACATGACTGGTAAATGTTTTCTGAGTGCACATGACTGGTAAATGTTTTCTGAGTGCACATGACTGGTAAATGTTTTCTGAGTGCACATGACTGGTAAATGTTTTCTGAGTGCACATGACTGGTAAATGTTTTCTGAGTGCACATGACTGGCAGATGTTTTCTGAGTGCACATGACTGGTAAATGTTTTCTGAGTGCACATGACTGGCAAATGTTTTCTGAGTGCACATGACTGGTAAATGTTTTCTGAGTGCACATGACTGGTAAATGTTTTCTGAGTACACATGACTGGCAAATGTTTTCTGAGTACACATGACTGGTAAATGTTTTCCGAGTGTACATGACTGGCAGATGTTTACTTAGCACACATGACTGCCAGATGTTTGCCAAACTGGTGATTTTCCAGAGGCAATATACCTTTTTTCTGTTATTTAAGAAGGATGGAGAAATCAGACGCACGAATTATAATTTTGAATCAGATTTACTCTCCAATTTGCATTTAAAGGAATTTTTTTTCTAAAATAATTTAAAGTGAAAAATTGGATACTTCGCAATACATTTTCTCTTTTTTTAACGTTTTTTCGAGCACTTTTATCAGATTGCAGTGTTTCACTTTCCTATTGCTGTTGGTAACTCCCTCCACCTTATCTTGATAAAAAAACAACGGATGTAAATTTAAATTGCAGCTATACCAAGTAAACTAGGAATGCATACAACTAGCAACATAACATTTCTAACTTTCCTCTCCTACGGCTTTCAGTGAACTAGCAAAGCAAATTCTAGATCCATTGAGGTTTTGCAGGATGGACGATCCTAGTTTACCAGCAGTAACATTCACATGGTCGTTCTTACAACACCAAAACCGGTTGCTAAATTTCACTTGCCTATAAGAATTCTTTTTTGGATAGTTATGATGGTGATTTTGAGAGGACTTGAGCTAGAGTTCACCACAACCACGCTGGTGGGTTTGGGTTTGAGAAGGACTTGTCTGATACGGGCCAATAAGCCTGCTGCAGTTTTTCTTTCTTATTTTATATTCTAAGAACTTGCAGTTGTGGTCACAGTTGTGGCCCATGCTAACCTCCCTGTGGTGTATAAATACCTAGTTGGATGAATATTATTATAGCCTGGCCCAGTGGTTTACGCACTGGCCTGGGGTTTCACGACTTGCTCGCCATAGGTTCAAACCCCACACGCTCCGTGGTTTAGAGTGTAGTTTGGAAATTAGGAGGAGGTGCGGGATTAGCAAAACTGTTGTCCAGAGGGCTGAGGAAGGGTTGTTGAGGTGGTTCGGACATGTAGAGAGATTGGAGCGAAACAGAATGACTTCAAGAGTGTATCAGTCTGTAGTGGAAGGAAGGCGGGGTAGGGGTCGGCCTAGGAAAGGTTGGAGGGAGGGGGTAAAGGAGGTTTTGTGTGCGAGGGGCTTGGACTTCAAGCAGGCGTACGTGAGCGTGTTTGATAGGAGTGAATGGAGACGAATGGTTTTTAATACTTGACGTGCTGTTGGAGTGTGAGCAAAGTAACATTTATGAAGGGGTTCAGGGAAACCGGCAGGCCGGACTTGAGTCCTGGAGATGGGAAGTACAGTGCCTGCACTCTGAAGGAGGGGTGTTAATGTTGCAGTTTAAAAACTGTAGTGTAAAGCACCCTTCTGGCAAGACAGTGATGGAGTGAATGATGGTGAAAGTTTTTCCTTTTCGGGCCACCCTGTCTTGGTGGGAATCGGCCAGTGTGATAATAAAAAAAAAATAAAGAAATACTCATAGATGCATTATCCGAAAACCAGTTGCCAGTCTTGTTGAAATATGTCGTGATTAATTAGTAATAAATATACGGGTGCTGGCTCCCTCACCTTCGTGTGTTAGTGTGACTGTAAATGGTCCAGATCTGACCGAAATGTCATCAAATGCTTCTCTCTCCTACATGCGGGTTATTTGTGTATAGTACGACGTATTGCCTATATGAAGCTTTACCAGGTACTAGATAAAGCCTTTTATGGGTGTAACGTTGCACTGATAAGTCTCTCTTCGGTATGTCTTTGTTATATAAATTACCCGTCTCGCAGCCGTTGGTGCACCTCACTCCGGAGATTTAATGAAAATATATTCCATCTCTAATACTCACATGGATCGACTCCCAGATACTTCGTATTGCAGTGGCTCCCCGAACCTTAGTGCCATAGTCACACAGAACATCTGTATACCTGCGGCAAAGTGGAAGTTGAACAATGTGGTTTGCCTAGCTCAAACTGTGCAACTTCGAAGGGTTGGGACGTAAAAGTCGACAAAGTCAACAAGAACACGACTGAGAGAGAGAGAGATTCGCTTGTTCCTAAAATCCTGATAATCCTGCTAACACGCCTGATGGGATCACAAATTATCAATTACAGAATGGCAGATTTCTCGTACGAGATTACACATCCGTATTTATGATGGCTAACATATGCATACATTTCTAATATTGGTCAAAAGGACGGAGCTGAAGACCATGGCTGACCTTACTGTTTGGTCTCAATAGGATCAGAGACCCTCTGATCGTGAGATAAAGATGCTAGAGGAGGTTCTCGATGACCAGGATTCCGGTTGCTAGAGACGTAGAAGCTGCCACCTTCCTGGTCCATTGTTTCAGTCTACGTCCCAACTATATATATATATATATATATATATATATATATATATATATATATGACAGTAGTTACGTCAAAATTTGTAAACAACGATGGAAGAAGAATTTCTCCTACATTATAGTGGGTAAGATGAACCTGACAGGAGGAGAGTGAGCTGCCTCACTTGTGGTTGGTCTCTCACCTTTAGTCTGGTCTACCAGACTTTGTGTTCCTCCCTCAGGGGGGGGGGAAGAAATGTTGACGACCCTTCTACTGTACGACCCAAATTCTTCATGTGAAGGACTCATTGAGTTGACTGCGGGAGCGAGGGTAAATGTGGCGTCAGCGAGCGGTGTTGCGGGTTCTGCAGTTCCGGTGCTAAGGTGCGTTGAACTTGCAACAGCGTTGGAACTGCAATATTTATTCAACGCATCATTTGTGCGGCAAGTACTAGGTTAAATAAATCACTTTAGTTCTTGGTACTATTGAGGGAATTCTTATAACAGGGAATCAGGGTTTTTCTTCTCTTAGATAAACTGTTTTCCACTCATTCTCCCAAACACTTTGAGTTACTGTAACTACCCAGTCGTCAGGATGACCTGAAACCTTGGTCTAATTAGACCAGTGGCACGAACCTTTTAGAAACCCGCCACCAGCCCCGTGAAGACTTGTTTCATGGATACTACTCCACCTCTCTCATCCAGATCACAGCATCCACTACACGTTCACCCACCGACAAACTCGTATCCCCACTGAGGCACTCATCCACCCATCGAAGCACTCATCCACCCATCGAAGCACTCATCCACCCATCGAAGCACTCATCCACCCATCGAAGCACTCACCCACCCATCGAAGCACTCACCCACCCATCGAAGCACTCACCCACCCATCGAAGCACTCATCCACCCATCGAAGCACTCATCCACCCATCGAAGCACTCATCCACCCCTCGAAGCACTCATCCACCCATCGAAGCACTCACCCACCCATCGAAGCACTCACCCACCCATCGAAGCACTCATCCACCCATCGAAGCACTCATCCACCCCTCGAAGCACTCATCCACCCATCGAAGCACTCATCCACCCATCGAAGCACTCATCCACCCCTCGAAGCACTCATCCACCCATCGAAGCACTCATCCACCCATCGAAGCACTCATCCACCCATCGAAGCACTCATCCACCCCTCGAAGCACTCATCCACCCATCGAAGCACTCATCCACCCATCGAAGCACTCATCCACCCATCGAAGCACTCATCCACCCATCGAAGCACTCATCCACCCATCGAAGCACTCACCCACCCATCGAAGCACTCACCCACCCATCGAAGCACTCACCCACCCATCGAAGCACTCACCCACCCATCGAAGCACTCATCCACCCATCGAAGCACTCACCCACCCATCGAAGCACTCATCCACCCATCGAAGCACTCACCCACCCATCGAAGCACTCACCCACCCATCGAAGCACTCATCCACCCATCGAAGCACTCACCCACCCATCGAAGCACTCATCCACCCATCGAAGCACTCACCCACCCATCGAAGCACTCATCCACCCATCGAAGCACTCACCCACCCATCGAAGCACTCACCCACCCATCGAAGCACTCACCCACCCATCGAAGCACTCACCCACCCATCGAAGCACTCATCCACCCATCGAAGCACTCACCCACCCATCGAAGCACTCATCCACCCATCGAAGCACTCACCCACCCATCGAAGCACTCACCCACCCATCGAAGCACTCACCCACCCATCGAAGCACTCATCCACCCATCGAAGCACTCACCCACCCATCGAAGCACTCACCCACCCATCGAAGCACTCACCCACCCATCGAAGCACTCACCCACCCATCGAAGCACTCATCCACCCATCGAAGCACTCATCCACCCATCGAAGCACTCATCCACCCATCGAAGCACTCACCCACCCATCGAAGCACTCACCCACCCATCGAAGCACTCATCCACCCATCGAAGCACTCACCCACCCATCGAAGCACTCATCCACCCATCGAAGCACTCACCCACCCATCGAAGCACTCACCCACCCATCGAAGCACTCACCCACCCATCGAAGCACTCATCCACCCATCGAAGCACTCATCCACCCATCGAAGCACTCATCCACCCATCGAAGCACTCATCCACCCATCGAAGCACTCATCCACCCATCGAAGCACTCATCCACCCATCGAAGCACTCATCCACCCATCGAAGCACTCATCCACCCATCGAAGCACTCACCCACCCATCGAAGCACTCACCCACCCATCGAAGCACTCACCCACCCATCGAAGCACTCACCCACCCATCGAAGCACTCATCCACCCATCGAAGCACCCACCCATCGAAGCACTCATCCACCCATCGAAGCACTCATCCACCCATCGAAGCACTCACCCACCCATCGAAGCACTCATCCACCCCTCGAAGCACTCATCCACCCATCGAAGCACTCATCCACCCATCGAAGCACTCATCCACCCATCGAAGCACTCATCCACCCATCGAAGCACTCACCCACCCATCGAAGCACTCATCCACCCATCGAAGCACCCACCCATCGAAGCACTCATCCACCCATCGAAGCACTCATCCACCCATCGAAGCACTCACCCACCCATCGAAGCACTCACCCACCCATCGAAGCACTCATCCACCCATCGAAGCACCCACCCATCGAAGCACTCATCCACCCATCGAAGCACTCATCCACCCATCGAAGCACTCACCCACCCATCGAAGCACTCATCCACCCCTCGAAGCACTCATCCACCCATCGAAGCACTCATCCACCCATCGAAGCACTCATCCACCCATCGAAGCACTCAT
>NC_091376.1:222500-235000 GCF_038502225.1 Cherax quadricarinatus
CGGGTAAACAGAGGATTCCATTCGCTATTAGTTGAAGCTATTTCTGTCTGGTGATAGCAGGACTAGTGTCTAGTCTCCACTACAGATAATTCATCTTGGGCTAACTTAACCCACGCTTGGCTATTATATGTTCATAAACTATCGATACCTACCACTTATCGTTGTCTGCCACTGTTCAACTTTCTCCATCCTTGCGTGCTATTCCATCGTTGCAAAGCTAGTGTCAGAACACCTAGCTAGTCTCTGTTGCACTGGCCACTGTAGCATTTCGTATCAATTTATTTATTTTTATTCTTATTGCAACTTTAATACTTATGCAAATGCTCTCTGATCATAAATACTCTTAATTCTCCTAGTAGATTACGCCATATGTTGCTCTTAGGTTGCCACAAACACTCAGATCATGAACAAATGGGTGATATTAATCAGAATCCTTCTACATGTGACTCTAGGCAGACACAACTCGAAGACAGTATCTGTCACTGAGAAAAGAATCTTTGAGCAGTGTTTATGGGCTAGATCACTGAATACCTCATTTTCAACCTTCTGTCAGCCTAGATAGATAACTTACAGAATAATAGTAATTATCTTTATTTCTGCAAATAGTTGATACAACTTATACATACCATAGCTGATATCATTGACATACTCTACAGAAAGCCCCTAGTTATGCAGAGCATTTCGGGGAATTTAGGTTAAGTTTGTCCCCAGGATGCGACCCACGTCAGTCGAGTAACACCCAGGTACCTATTTACTTGCTAAGTGAAAGGGGACAGCAGGTATAAGGAAATACGCTCAATGTTTCTACCCTTACCAGGGATCGAACCACAAACACTCAATGTATAGGCCTCTGTACAACCCCCCCCCCTCTTCCCCGTATTCTTCCA
The DNA here is from genome assembly GCF_038502225.1 of Cherax quadricarinatus. NCBI lineage: Eukaryota > Metazoa > Arthropoda > Malacostraca > Decapoda > Parastacidae > Cherax > Cherax quadricarinatus. Next base: position 223,388 of record NC_091376.1, read on the forward strand.
GGCTGGGTTTAGCGCTTCTTTTTTATTATAATCTTTCAGGCTTTTGGAAGGCTTAACTGGCAGTCTGGAGTTGCTACAAGATCGAAGTCTGGAAGTGTAATTCAGCCGCCAGGTACGATCTACGTCTGGAAGTATAATTCAGCCACCAGCTAAGATTTATGTCTGCAAGTGTAATTCAGCCATCAGGTAAGATCCACGTCTAGAAGTATAATTCAGCCATCAGGTAAGATCCACGTCTAGAAGTATAATTCAGCCATCAGGTAAGATCCACGTCTAGAAGTATAATTCAGCCATCAGGTAAGATCCACGTCTAGAAGTATAATTCAGCCATCAGGTAAGATCCACGTCTAGAAGTATAATTCAGCCATCAGGTAAGATCCACGTCTGGAAGTATAATTCAGCCATCAGGTAAGATCCACGTCTAGAAGCATAATTCAGCCTCCAGGTAAAATCCACGTCTGGAAGTATAATTCAGCCACCAGGTAAGATCCACGTCTAGAAGCATAATTCAGCCATCAGGTAAGATCCACGTCTGGAAGTATAATTCAACCATCAGGTAAGATCCACGTCTGGAAGTATAATTCAGCCTCCAGGTAAGATCCACGTCTGGAAGTATAATTCAGCCATCAGGTAAGATCCACGTCTGGAAGTATAATTCAGCCATCAGGTAAGATCCACGTCTGGAAGTATAATTCAGCCTCCAGGTAAGATCCACGTCTAGAAGTATAATTCAGCCATCAGGTAAGATCCACGTCTACAAGTATAATTCAGCCATCAGGTAAGATCCACGTCTGGAAGTATAATTCAGCCTCCAGGTAAGATCCACGTCTGGAAGTATAATTCAGCCTCCAGGTAAGATCCACGTCTGGAAGTATAATTCAGCCTCCAGGTAAGATCCACGTCTGGAAGTATAATTCAGCCTCCAGGTAAGATCCACGTCTGGAAGTATAATTCAGCCACCAGGTAAGATCCACGTCTAGAAGTATAATTCAGCCACCAGGTAAGATCCACGTCTAGAAGTATAATTCAGCCACCAGGTAAGATCCACGTCTAGAAATATAATTCAGCCACCAGGTAAGATCCACGTCTGGAAGTATAATTCAGCCATCAGGTAAGATCCACGTCTGGAAGTATAATTCAGCCTCCAGGTAAGATCCACGTCTGGAAGTATAATTCAGCCTCCAGGTAAGTCTTACAGCTTAGGTCTTAATATAATTTATAGAAAAGTTAGTTATTTCCTGGGAGGAAGTGTGACTGCTCTAGCATTACTGTTAATATTTTTGATGCTTACTGGAGGTAAATTTTCATTTTCTTTAGTGTTAGGCCTATGCCATAGGCTTAAAGCAGTACGCTACAAACACAACAGTTGAAAATATATTTCTGATTTCTTATTTTATAACTTAATCACATCTCCCTTGAAAGTCATTACTATTCATGGATGCGCTAAGCCCGAAGGGGTCTTAAAGCATCGAGAGAATGGGATAGAGTTTGATCCAAGGAAAGGGTGGCTCTAATTCCTTTAATCTAGAGCTCTTCACTAGCATCAAGGAACCCCCCCCCTTTCCCTCTTACATTAAGAAAGATGATGCCAGTGAGGGGCTCTTGATCCAAGGAATTTAACATCTTCCTTCTTGGATTGAACCTGATTGTCTCCTGTTTGCCCCCAGGCGGTGTATGGCCCTGTCGGGTTTAGCGAACCGAGAAAATGAAACTTGCTAAAGTTGATATCGTTGTATCTGATGTGTGGGTACTGGTGTGGGTTCTGATATGGGCACTGGCGTGGGCACCGATGTGGGTACTGGTGAGGGCACCTCGTCATCTGTTAACTACTTCCACAAATTTACGTAACTAACATATCCACAGCAGATCTCGGGATGCATATACATAAATATATTTCTCAGCGTATGTATACCGAGTTTACTTTAATACATACTTTAGAGAAAGTATTCATGTCTGGAGGGAAAGGCCACATGACGCCTTAATGACTCGTGCAGTCGATAGCCTTCAAACCCCATTAACCAAGGCACCCAGGTCAATCACAAGCGGCGGTGAGGCAGGAGGGGGCCGCGGACCACCTCAATCGCTAACATTCCTCTCGTACAGTCATTAGTTTAGTTAGCAATTCTTGGGGAACTTTGCGTTTAATGTCACGAAGGAATGGAGAACTCGGTCGTTCGTGTTGAATGTCACCTTTGCGACGTTCATACACGCACCCTAAGTCAAGCGTTCGTCGATGTATCTTGACTTGCTAAAGTACATCCACGTCAAACCACGTACAATTAACCATGTATACATAAGTTCCCATTTGTGATAACTTATACAGAGGATAAATCACTGAAGCTCTTAGTTATTATGTTCTGTTTAACGTGATAATTGTTAATAAAACTAGTGTGGCATAAGATAGTGCCATCATGGGTGGCATAAGACACAGTGCCATCATGGGTGGCATAAGACACAGTGCCATCATGGGTGGAATACGACAGTGCCATCATGGATGGCATAAGATACAGTGCCATCATGGGTGGCATAAGACACAGTGCCATCATGGGTGGCATAAGACAGTGCCATCATGGGTGGAATACGACAGTGTCATCATGGATGGCATAAGATACAGTGCCATCATGGGTGGCATAAGACACAGTGCCATCATGGGTGGCATAAGACACAGTGCCATCATGGGTGGAATACGACAGTGCCATCATGGATGGCATAAGATACAGTGCCATCATGGGTGGCATAAGACACAGTGCCATCATGGGTGGCATAAGACAGTGCCATCATGGGTGGCATAAGACAGTGCCATCATGGGTGGCATAAGACAGTGCCATGGATGGCATAAGGCACAGTGCCATCATGGGTGGCATAAGACAGTGCCATCATGGGTGGCATAAGACACAGTGCCATCATGGGTGGCATAAGACACAGTGCCATCACAATTATAAATTCAATGAGAATGTTTTGATCCCAGTAACTTGGTTACTCAGAGATCGATAATATATTTATTACTTACTGGTATCACACTCCTTTGTCACATTAACCTTACCCTCTTATAGTTACAAAAAGTGAAGATTATTATGTATTTTGAAAGGCATCCTATTTTCTGTAATCCATGTCGGCAAGCGCTAAATCCGTAGGGATCTTGTTTGTGGCATGTCCTCCACCTGTCCTCGCCCTCACACGAGCTGACAGTGACCTCGTTCTGCATATTATAGTCTGTGTTTCCCCCTCACGTGCGTGTATAAGTGTATGCTACGACGGAAAGCCACATACTGTAATCCGCTTAAGCTTCGTAATTCTAACCATTCCTAATTTATTTTTCCTGTTATATATACGCAATACACAATATTGTGACTGTAAATTAGGAGATAATGAGCGATCGGGGCTCCAACTTGAGCCCTGGTGCTTGTCACATGCTTTCTTACAGAATAATGAACTAGTTGTTAAACGCACTGGCCTGTAAGTTTCAGGACTCGCTTGCCACGGGTTCACAACCCATCCTTTCAGTAATTTGTAATCGAGTGATTATGATTTCGTGAGTCACGAACAAAAACGCTTTCAAACTGATGTGTAAAACTATGTTCTCACTTGTCTAAATTAATGTATCCCTCAGTACACAGAGGCGAAAACATCTACAGATATATATTGACCAATAACCCTTACTGAGGCGAGGAAAAACGGTCTTAGTTTCCTAAGTTAGGGATACTTGTAACTTGTTTTAGCCACTGTTTTGATTCCAGAAAGATTTTTCTAGTGACGTTGAGAGATAAATGCCTAAGTGTGATAAATGAGAGAGACGTGTAGCATTTATGTATCTTATTAAGGAAACGTTACGCCAACAAGTGGCTTCAGTAGTTGCATAACCTATACACATTTGCGGGGCCAGGAGCTGAGTCTCAACCCCTGCAACCACAATTAGGTGAGTACACGTCCCACCATATGTGGGTTTTCCACTTGTGATTCCATCTACCACTGATCCTCCTCGTCTGTCTGCAGCTCTGGAGGCAGCTCTGATGAAAACTCACACTCACACGAGCTTTTAAATCTCTGCACAAAATTCAATTTAAACCAGCAAATAATAGAGCCTACTAGACTGGAGAATACACTAGACCTCATATTCACTAACAATGATGATCTGATAAGAAATGTCACCATATCAAAAACAATATACTCAGATCACAACATAATTGAGGTTCAGACATGTATGCGAGGAGCCCCAGACCGACAAAATGAGACTAGTCACGAGGGAGCATTCACCAAATTCAACTTCAATAACAAAAACATAAAGTGGGACCAAGTAAACCAAGTCCTAACCGATATAAGCTGGGAAGATATACTAAGCAACACAGACCCAAACTTATGCCTAGAACAGATTAACTCGGTGGCACTCGATGTATGCACAAGGCTTATTCCTCTAAGAAAAAGGAGTAGATGTAAAATAGAAAGAGACAGGCGCTCCCTTTACAGGCGACGGAAAAGAATAACAGAGCGGCTAAAAGAGGTCAATATATCTGAAATGCGTAGGGAGACACTGGTCAGAGAAATAGCAAGCATCGAACTTAAGCTAAAAGAATCCTTTAGGAGTCAGGAATCGCGGGAAGAACTAAAAGCTATAAATGAAATCGAAAGAAACCCAAAGTATTTCTTCTCCTATGCCAAATCAAAATCGAGAACAACGCCCAGTATTGGGCCCCTACTTAAACAAGATGGGTCCTACACAGATGACAGCAAGGAAATGAGTGAGCTACTCAAGTCCCAATATGACTCAGTTTTTAGCAAGCCGCTAACCAGACTGAGAGTCGAAGATCAAAATGAATTTTTTATGAGAGAGCCACAAAATTTGATTAACACAAGCCTATCCGATGTTATCCTGACGCCAAATGACTTCGAACAGGCGATAAATGACATGCCCATGCACTCTGCCCCAGGGCCAGACTCATGGAACTCTGTGTTCATCAAGAACTGCAAGAAGCCCCTATCACGAGCCTTTTCCATCCTATGGAGAGGGAGCATGGACACGGGGGTCGTCCCTCAGTTACTAAAAACAACAGACATAGCCCCACTCCACAAAGGGGGCAGTAAAGCAACAGCAAAGAACTACAGACCAATAGCACTAACATCCCATATCATAAAAATCTTTGAAAGGGTCCTAAGAAGCAAGATCACCACCCATCTAGAAACCCATCAGTTACACAACCCAGGGCAACATGGGTTTAGAACAGGTCGCTCCTGTCTGTCTCAGCTACTGGATCACTACGACAAGGTCCTAAATGCACTAGAAGACAAAAAGAATGCAGATGTAATATATACAGACTTTGCAAAAGCCTTCGACAAGTGTGACCATGGCGTAATAGCGCACAAAATGCGCGCTAAAGGAATAACAGGAAAAGTCGGTCGATGGATCTATAATTTCCTCACTAACAGAACACAGAGAGTAGTCGTCAACAGAGTAAAGTCCGAGGCAGCTACGGTGAAAAGCTCTGTTCCACAAGGCACAGTACTAGCTCCCATCTTGTTTCTCATCCTCATATCCGACATAGACAAGGATGTCAGCCACAGCACCGTGTCTTCCTTTGCAGATGACACCCGAATCTGCATGACAGTGTCTTCCATTGCAGACACTGCAAGGCTCCAGGCGGACATCAACCAAATCTTTCAGTGGGCTGCAGAAAACAATATGAAGTTCAACGATGAGAAATTTCAATTACTCAGATATGGTAAACATGAGGAAATTAAATCTTCATCAGAGTACAAAACAAATTCTGGCCACGAAATAGAGCGAAACACCAACGTCAAAGACCTGGGAGTGATTATGTCGGAGGATCTCACCTTCAAGGACCATAACATTGTATCAATCGCATCTGCTAGAAAAATGACTGGATGGATAATGAGAACCTTCAAAACTAGGGAGGCCAAGCCCATGATGACACTCTTCAGGTCACTTGTTCTATCTAGGCTGGAATATTGCTGCACTCTAACAGCACCTTTCAAGGCAGGTGAAATTGCCGACCTAGAAAATGTACAGAGAACTTTCACGGCGCGCATAACGGAGATAAAACACCTCAATTACTGGGAGCGCTTGAGGTTTCTAAACCTGTATTCCCTGGAACGCAGGAGGGAGAGATACATGATTATATACACCTGGAAAATCCTAGAGGGACTAGTACCGAACTTGCACACGAAAATCACTCACTACGAAAGCAAAAGACTTGGCAGACGATGCACCATCCCCCCAATGAAAAGCAGGGGTGTCACTAGCACGTTAAGAGACCATACAATAAGTGTCAGGGGCCCGAGACTGTTCAACTGCCTCCCAGCACACATAAGGGGGATTACCAACAGACCCCTGGCAGTCTTCAAGCAGGCACTGGACAAGCACCTAAAGTCAGTTCCTGATCAGCCGGGCTGTGGCTCGTACGTTGGTTTGCGTGCAGCCAGCAGCAACAGCCTGGTTGATCAGGCGCTGATCCACCAGGAGGCCTGGTCACAGACCGGGCCGCGGGGGCGTTGACCCCCGAAACTCTCTCCAGGTAAACTCCAGGTAAGCAGATAACCTCCATCTGCTCGATTTTATTAATCTCCAGGCTGAGGGACTCGCCACCTCGAAACTAAAGCTACTACTACAAGACTGACGGACTGACCACCTCAAAGCTACTACTACAAGACTGAGGGACTGACCACCTCAAAGCTACTACTACAAGACTGACGGACTGACCACCTCAAAGCTACTACTACAAGACTGAGGGACTGACCACCTCAAAGCTACTACTACAAGACTGACGGACTGACCACCTCAAAGCTACTACTACAAGACTGACGGACTGACCACCTCAAAGCTACTACTTCAAGACTGACGGACTGACCACCTCAAAGCTACTACTACAAGACTGAGGGACTGACCACCTCAAAGCTACTACTACAAGACTGACGGACTGACCACCTCAAAGCTACTACTACAAGACTGACGGACTGACCACCTCAAAGCTACTACTACAAGACTGAGGGGCTGACCACCTCAAAGCTACTACTACAAGACTGAGGGACTGACCACCTCAAAGCTACTACTACAAGACTGAGGGACTGACCACCTCAAAGCTACTACTACAAGACTGACGGACTGACCACCTCAAAGCTACTACTACAAGACTGAGGGACTGACCACCTCAAAGCTACTACTACAAGACTGAGGGACTGACCACCTCAAAGCCACTACTACAAGACTGACGGACTGACCACCTCAAAGCCACTACTACAAGACTGACGGACTGACCACCTCAAAGCTACTACTACAAGACTGACGGACTGACCACCTCAAAGCTACTACTACAAGACTGAGGGACTGACCACCTCAAAGCTACTACTACAAGACTGAGGGACTGACCACCTCAAAGCCACTACTACAAGACTGACGGACTGACCACCTCAAAGCCACTACTACAAGACTGACGGACTGACCACCTCAAAGCTACTACTACAAGACTGACGGACTGACCACCTCAAAGCTACTACTACAAGACTGAGGGACTGACCACCTCAAAGCTACTACTACAAGACTGAGGGACTGACCACCTCAAAGCCACTACTACAAGACTGACGGACTGACCACCTCAAAGCCACTACTACAAGACTGACGGACTGACCACCTCAAAGCCACTACTACAAGACTGACGGACTGACCACCTCAAAGCTACTACTACAAGACTGACGGACTGACCACCTCAAAGCTACTACTACAAGACTGAGGGACTGACCACCTCAAAGCTACTACTACAAGACTGAGGGACTGACCACCTCAAAGCCACTACTACAAGACTGACGGACTGACCATCTCAAAGCCACTACTACAAGACTGACGGACTGACCACCTCAAAGCCACTACTACAAGACTGACGGACTGACCACCTCAAAGCTACTACTACAAGACTGACGGACTGACCACCTCAAAGCTACTACTACAAGACTGACGGACTGACCACCTCAAAGCTACTACTACAAGACTGAGGGACTGACCACCTCAAAGCTACTACTACAAGACTGAGGGACTGACCACCTCAAAGCCACTACTACAAGACTGACGGACTGACCACCTCAAAGCCACTACTACAAGACTGACGGACTGACCACCTCAAAGCCACTACTACAAGACTGACGGACTGACCACCTCAAAGCTACTACTACAAGACTGACGGACTGACCACCTCAAAGCTACTACTACAAGACTGACGGACTGACCACCTCAAAGCTACTACTACAAGACTGACGGACTGACCACCTCAAAGCTACTACTACAAGACTGAGGGACTGACCACCTCAAAGCTACTACTACAAGACTGACGGACTGACCACCTCAAAGCTACTACTACAAGACTGACGGACTGACCACCTCAAAGCTACTACTACAAGACTGACGGACTGACCACCTCAAAGCTATTACTACAAGACTGACGGACTGACCACCTCAAAGCTACTACTACAAGACTGACGGACTGACCACCTCAAAGCTACTACTACAAGACTGACGGACTGACCACCTCAAAGCTACTACTACAAGACTGAGGGACTGACCACCTCAAAGCTACTACTACAAGACTGAGGGACTGATTACCTCAAGCTACTACTCATCTTCCATCGCTCTCTATACTGAAGAAACCACTGGCTAGCTCATTTATCAACTTGTCAGTTTTCTCAACCATTCATGCAGTCTCAAAAGTGTGCAGAATGTTTTCTGTCGCCCCGAAGTGTCGTTTCCCAGAAAGCAATGAAATACCCGATGTGTAAGGTCCTTGATGGACGATTTCACGATCTGTCGTTGTAATGTAAAAAAAAAAGTTTTACCATCGAGATTGCTACATTGTCGTTTTATCACCAAGATCACTACATTGTCGTTTTATTACCAAGATCACTACATTGTCGTTTTATCACCAAGATCACTACATTGTCGTTTTATCACCAAGGTCACTACATAGTCGTTTTATCACCAAGTTCACTACATTGTCGTTTTATCACCAAGATCACTACATTGTCGTTTTATCACCAAGATCACTACATTGTCGTTTTATCACCAAGATCACTACATTGTCGTTTTATCACCAAGATCACTACATAGTCGTTTTATCACCAAGTTCACTACATTGTCGTTTTATCACCAAGATCACTACATTGTCGTTTTATCACCAAGATCACTACATTGTCGTTTTATCACCAAGATCACTACATTGTCGTTTTATCACCAAGATCACTACATTGTCGTTTTATCACCAAGATCACTACATTGTCGTTTTATCACCAAGATCACTACATAGTCAGTTTTCACCAAGATCGCTACATTGTCGTTTTATCACCAAGTTCACTACATTGTCGTTTTATCACCAAGATCACTACATTGTCGTTTTATCACCAAGGTCGCTACATTGTCGTTTTATCACCAAGATCGCTACATTGTCGTTTTATCACCAAGATCACTACATTGTCGTTTTATCACCAAGATCGCTACATTGTCGTTTTATCACCAAGATCGCTACATTGTCGTTTTATCACCAAGATCACTACATTGTCGTTTTATCACCAAGATCGCTACATTGTCGTTTTATCACCAAGATCACTACATTGTCGTTTTATCACCAAGATCGCTACATTGTCGTTTTATCACCAAGATCACTACATTGTCGTTTTATCACCAAGATCACTACACTGTCGTTTTATCACCAAGATCACTACATTGTCGTTTTATCACCAAGATCGCTACATTGTCGTTTTATCACCAAGATCGCTACATTGTCGTTTTATCACCAAGTTCACTACATTGTCGTTTTATCACCAATATCGCTACATTGTCGTTTTATCACCAAGATCACTACATTGTCGTTTTATCACCAAGATCGCTACATTGTCGTTTTATCACCAAGATCGCTACATTGTCGTTTTATCACCAAGATCACTACATTGTCGTTTTATCACCAAGATCACTACATTGTCGTTTTATCACCAAGATCACTACATTGTCGTTTTATCACCAAGATCACTACACTGTCGTTTTATCACCAAGATCACTACATTGTCGTTTTATCACCAAGATCACTACATTGTCGTTTTATCACCAAGATCACTACATTGTCGTTTTATCACCAAGATCACTACATTGTCGTTTTATCACCAAGATCGCTACATTGTCGTTTTATCACCAAGATCGCTACATTGTCGTTTTATCACCAAGTTCACTACATTGTCGTTTTATCACCAAGATCGCTACATTGTCGTTTTATCACCAAGATCACTACATTGTCGTTTTATCACCAAGATCGCTACATTGTCGTTTTATCACCAAGATCACTACATTGTCGTTTTATCACCAAGATCACTACATTGTCGTTTTATCACCAAGATCACTACACTGTCGTTTTATCACCAAGATCACTACATTGTCGTTTTATCACCAAGATCACTACATTGTCGTTTTATCACCAAGATCACTACATTGTCGTTTTATCACCAAGATCACTACATTGTCGTTTTATCACCAAGATCACTACACTGTCGTTTTATCACCAACATCACTACATTGTCGTTTTATCACCAAGATCACTACATTGTCGTTTTATCACCAAGATCACGACATTGTCGTTTTATCACCAAGATCACGACATTGTCGTTTTATCACCAACATCGCTACAATGTAGCGAGTTTCCGCTAATTACACAGACAAGAAAAATTAGCATGAGAGTGCAACTTGCCTCCATCATGCAGCTGCAATTAGACAATATAACTGTTGGTCAGCACACGGCGTTTATTACGACTTTCTCCCACATATCCTGAACTATGAAATTACTCTCCTGCGCTACTCAAAAGATAACCACCACTGAATTATCTAGTAGTTTAAACTTGGTACTTTGAAAAAGTTATACCACAAGTGTTGTCACATGTAACCTTCAGAATAAATTAGTAGCAGTTTGTTGTACTTCTGTGAGAGTAAAGTTGACACTAGTTCTTGTATCTACCACACAGGGAAATACTCGAAATATTCCACTGGAGCCCCTTAAATACTCAAAATATTCCACTGGGGTCCCTTAGATACTCAAAATATTCCACTGGTCATTTAAATGCTCAAAATATTCCACTGGAGTCCCTTACTCAAAATATTCCACTGGAGTCCCTTAAATATTCAAAATATTCCACTGGAGTCCCTTAGATACTCAAAATATTCCACTGGAGTCATTTAAATGCTCAAAATATTCCACTGGAGTCTCTTACTCAAAATATTCCACTGGAGTCTCTTACTCAAAATATTCCACTGGTGTCTCTTAAATACTCAAAATATTCCACTGGAGTCCCTTAAATACTCAAAATATTCCACTGGAGTCCCTTAGATACTCAAAATATTCCACTGGAGTCCCTTAAATACTCAAAATATTCCACTGGAGTCCCTTAGATACTCAAAATATTTCACTGGAGTCATTTAAATACTCAAAATATTCCACTGGAGTCTCTTAAATACTCAAAATATTTCACTGGAGTCTCTTAAATACTCAAAATATTCCGCTGGAGTCCCTTAAATACTCAAAATATTCCACTGGAGTCCCTTAAATACTCAAAATATTCCACTGGAGTCCCTTAAATACT
>NC_091376.1:240000-257500 GCF_038502225.1 Cherax quadricarinatus
TATATATATATATATATATATATATATATATATATATATATATATATATATTATTTTTATTATTATCACACTGGCCGATTCCCACCAAGGCAGGGTGGCCCGAAAAAGAAAAACTTTCACCATCATTCACTCCGTCACTGTCTTGCCAGAAGGGTGCTTTACACTACAGTTTTTAAACTGCAACATTAACACCCCTCCTTCAGAGTGCAGGCACTGTACTTCCCATCTCCAGGACTCAAGTCCGGCCTGCCGGTTTCCCTGAATCCCTTCATAAATGTTACTTTGCTCACACTCCAACAGCACGTCAAGTATTAAAAACCATTTGTCTCCATTCACTCCAATCAAACACGCTCACGCATGCCTGCTGGAAGTCCAAGCCCCTCGCACACAAAACCTCCTTTACCCCCTCCCTCCAACCTTTCCTAGGCCGACCCCTACCCCGCCTTCCTTCCACTACAGACTGATACACTCTTGAAGTTATTCTGTTTCGCTCCATTCTCTCTACATGTCCGAACCACCTCAACAACCCTTCCTCAGCCCTCTGGACAACAGTTTTGGTAATCCCGCACCTCCTCCTAACTTCCAAACTACGAATTCTCTGCATTATATTCACACCACACATTGCCCTCAGACATGACATCTCCACTGCCTCCAGCCTTCTCCTCGCTGCAACATTCATCACCCATGCTTCACACCCATATAAGAGCGTTGGTAAAACTATACTCTCATACATTCCCCTCTTTGCCTCCAAGGACAAAGTTCTCTGTCTCCACAGACTCCTAAGTGCACCACTCACTCTTTTTCCCTCATCAATTCTATGATTCACCTCATCTTTCATAGACCCATCCGCTGACACGTCCACTCCCAAATATCTGAATACGTTCACCTCCTCCATACTCTCTCCCTCCAATCTGATATTCAATCTTTCATCACCTAATCTTTTTGTTATCCTCATAACCTTACTCTTTCCTGTATTCACCTTTAATTTTCTTCTTTTGCACACCCTACCAAATTCATCCACCAATCTCTGCAGCTTCTCTTCAGAATCTCCCAAGAGCACAGTGTCATCAGCAAAGAGCAGCTGTGACAACTCCCACCCTGTGTGTGATTCTTTATCTTTTAACTCCACGCCTCTTGCCAAGACCCTCGCATTTACTTCTCTTACAACCCCATCTATAAATATATTAAACAACCACGGTGACATCACACATCCTTGTCTAAGGCCTACTTTTACTGGGAAAAAATTTCCCTCTTTTCTACATACTCTAACTTGAGCCTCACTATCCTCGTAAAAACTCTTCACTGCTTTCAGTAACCTACCTCCTACACCATACACTTGCAACATCTGCCACATTGCCCCCCTATCCACCCTGTCATACGCCTTTTCCAAATCCATAAATGCCACAAAGACCTCTTTAGCCTTATCTAAATACTGTTCACTTATATGTTTCACTGTAAACACCTGGTCCACACACCCCCTACCTTTCCTAAAGCCTCCTTGTTCATCTGCTATCCTATTCTCCGTCTTACTCTTAATTCTTTCAATTATAACTCTACCATACACTTTACCAGGTACACTCAACAGACTTATCCCCCTATAATTTTTGCACTCTCTTTTATCCCCTTTGCCTTTATACAAAGGAACTATGCATGCTCTCTGCCAATCCCTAGGTACCTTACCCTCTTCCATACATTTATTAAATAATTGCACCAACCACTCCAAAACTATATCCCCACCTGCTTTTAACATTTCTATCTTTATCCCATCAATCCCGGCTGCCTTACCCCCTTTCATTTTACCTACTGCCTCACGAACTTCCCCCACACTCACAACTGGCTCTTCCTCACTCCTACAAGATGTTATTCCTCCTTGCCCTATACACGAAATCACAGCTTCCCTATCTTCATCAACATTTAACAATTCCTCAAAATATTCCCTCCATCTTCCCAATACCTCTAACTCTCCATTTAATAACTCTCCTCTCCTATTTTTAACTGACAAATCCATTTGTTCTCTAGGCTTCCTTAACTTGTTAATCTCACTCCAAAACTTTTTCTTATTTTCAACAAAATTTGTTGATAACAGCTCACCCACTCTCTCATTTGCTCTCTTTTTACATTGCTTCACCACTCTCTTAACCTCTCTCTTTTTCTCCATATACTCTTCCCTCCTTGCATCACTTCTACTTTGTAAAAACTTCTCATATGCTAACTTTTTCTCCCTTACTACTCTCTTTACATCATCATTCCACCAATCGCTCCTCTTCCCTCCTGCACCCACTTTCCTGTAACCACAAACTTCTGCTGAACACTCTAACACTACATTTTTAAACCTACCCCATTCCTCTTCGACCCCATTGCCTATGCTCTCATTAGCCCATCTATCCTCCAATAGCTGTTTATATCTTACCCTAACTGCCTCCTCTTTTAGTTTATAAACCTTCACCTCTCTCTTCCCTGATGCTTCTATTCTCCTTGTATCCCATCTACCTTTTACTCTCAGTGTAGCTACAACTAGAAAGTGATCTGATATATCTGTGGCCCCTCGATAAACATGTACATCCTGAAGTCTACTCAACAGTCTTTTATCTACCAATACATAATCCAACAAACTACTGTCATTTCGCCCTACATCATATCGTGTATACTTATTTATCCTCTTTTTCTTAAAATATGTATTACCTATAACTAAACCCCTTTCTATACAAAGTTCAATCAAAGGGCTCCCATTATCATTTACACCTGGCACCCCAAACTTACCTACCACACCCTCTCTAAAAGTTTCTCCTACTTTAGCATTCAGGTCCCCTACCACAATTACTCTCTCACTTGGTTCAAAGGCTCCTATACATTCACTTAACATCTCCCAAAATCTCTCTCTCTCCTCTGCATTCCTCTCTTCTCCAGGTGCATACACGCTTATTATGACCCACTTCTCGCATCCAACCTTTACTTTAATCCACATAATTCTCGAATTTACACATTCATATTCTCTTTTCTCCTTCCATAACTGATCATTTAACATTACTGCTACCCCTTCCTTTGCTCTAACTCTCTCAGATACTCCAGATTTAATCCCATTTATTTCCCCCCACTGAAACTCTCCTACCCCCTTCAGCTTTGTTTCGCTTAGAGCCAGGACATCCAACTTCTTTTCATTCATAACATCAGCAATCATCTGTTTCTTGTCATCCGCACTACATCCACGCACATTTAAACAACCCAGTTTTATAAAGTTTTTCTTCTTCTCTTTTTTAGTAAATGTCTACAGGAGAAGGGGTTACTAGCCCATTGCTCCCGGCATTTTAGTCGCCTCATACGACACGCATGGCTTACGGAGGAAAGATTCTTTTCCACTTCCCCATGGACAATAGAAGAAATAAAAAAGAACAAGAGCTATTTAGAATAAGGAGAAAAACCTAGATGTATGTATATATATATATATGCATGTGCGTGTCTGTGAAGTGTGACCAAAGTGTAAGTAGGAGTAGCAAGATATCCCTGTTATCTAGCGTGTTTATGAGACAGAAAAAGAAAACCAGCAATCCTACCATCATGCAAAACAGTTACAGGTTTTTGTTTCACAGTCATCTGGCAGGACGGTAGTACTTCCCTGGGTGGTTGCTGTCTACCAACCTACTACCTACTATATATATATATATATATATATATATATATATATATATATATATATTGCACGATGTAGCTGTCTTCGCCCCAGCATTCGACTGCTCATTACCAGGGATCTCAACTTGTCTAGGGTACCTCAGCTGCTCTAGGTACTACTGCCGGCCCAGGAGACCAGCGAGCTACTCGTTGCTTTCCCAAATCGATGTTATCTAGAAAAGGAAGTGAGACTGGAGAAAGTGGGGAGGAAGAGAATGTAAATAGAAAGTTTGCAGTGACATGTAGAGGAATTGAGGGGTAGGGAAACATGGTGAGAGAGAGAGAGAGAGAGAGGTGGGAGTAGGTGGAAGAGAAAGTGAGTGAAAGAGGTGTGGAAGGAGGGGGAGCAAGTAAGAAGTGGTCGGAAAAAATAAGGAATGGTAGAGAACGAAATGGAAAAGGTGGGATGAAGAAGATTTTATGATGGGGAGCCAGAGAGAGACACATCAAAGGACTCAAAACACTAAAAATGTATATAAAACAGGCGACATTAGAATACGAACAGGGAAATGAAGAAAGAAAGAGAAGACTATGAGAAGAAACAAGATAGACCAGCTTCCTGTGGGGAAAACAGCACAGCACTAAAGGGACATTTTATCTAGTAAGAAGCCGGCTACAGACTCGCACGGTGTCCTGTTTAAGACTGAAGGTTACACCAGAGACCGTGTAATTCCTTCCCTGACGCCGAAGGGAAAAAACATTTCTACCCATGAAACCATCTCCGAATATCTGCCTTGGGAAAAAATCTTTCTTGCCCAAACATTGTAATTGTAAATTTCGATTACAACAGTTAAGTGTAAATTTTGATTTTAAACAAAAATATGGATTTAAAAGCTACGCTAGCAAAATTGAATTTTTATTTGATGAGTAGTGGACACCAAACGCTGATAATAGGAAGGCTGGATATCACCGCTGATTTTCCTTAACTATCGTTTTAGGGTGAGATTAATGGCCCCCTTGGTGGAGAAAATGCGTAGTGGTGGCCATTTAGAGAGACGACAGACTTAGTCTTATAGCAAGTCACTAGTCAGTGCCTCCGGCTACACCAGCTTGCAAGATTTTACCTCTAAAAATTGAGAGGTTATCCTTATATTTTTAGTAATGATTTTTGAATTAATTGGACTATATAAACAGAAAGGATAATGTGTTTACTGGAATCACTAATCTTTTTACATCAGTTACTTATTTTTTGTTTACTGTCGCATTTGCCGACTCGGAGTAAAAACATCAACCTTAAGTCCACTCCTATCTGTGGTAGTACCTATTTATGACCCTTGTGAGTTTAGCGCTTAGCTTTTATTGTAATAATTGTGGTAGTAACACAGCCCCAGAACGAGACCAACAACAATCTACCACCATTCGTGTACCCCCTCTGGTTTCTGCGTAAACGCGCAGCATTTGCTAGAAATGTCCATAACTCACTCTCTGCCTGGAAATCCAACCGCAGTTCCTTGGGTTATAAGCCGAGGGCTTTACCATTGTTCCACAGATCAGTGACGCAGAACTAACGATGCTTTACAGGAAAGAAATGGCCTCATAAGTAAACACTGGGATGCCAGCCACCAGGTTAATACAAACCTAACCTAAGTTAACCTAACCTAACCTAACCTAACCTAACCTAACCTAACCTAACCTAACCTAACCTACTGTATCCGGTACAGTTCTCCAGTCTCCAACAATCTGAATATGAATCTTTAGACACCGTTTCGGGCAGGACCTAAATGTCGCCGATAGTTTCCTTCGTAGATTGCCAGTCTGTATAAAAACGCTCTACCATAGCTGAGTGCATAAGTAGCATATACATTCTCCACAAAAAACAGAAATATACTTGTATTATACAGACTCGCACAGGGATATCATTTGTGATACAATTGCTAACTATACACTAATGCAATAACGAGTCTACTACATTAACGGATAAAATACAGTAATGGAATATAAAATAGGGGGTATAATATAATATATTGACCATAATATATACTGGAAATCGCCCCATATTTCACGTAGCTTTATATAAACCTTTATTTATCAAACTATGCAAAAGAGTTCTAACTCATAACCCACAACAGTAACGTTTCGGTCACTCCTAGATCATTATCAGGTCACATCTGAGCGAAACGTTGCTAGAGAAAAAAGCAAAACAGATGGGGGAACGAAAAGATAAATTTTAACAGTAGTAGAAACAGCAGTAATAATGGCAGTAGCAGAAGTAAAAACGGTATAGGAAATAGATTTTTATTTTCGGTCTACTGGGCTTTATTGAGGTTAGTATTGAGGTGGTTATTTATATACATTTCATCTAATGGATCAGTTTATTGAATATAGGTGGTCAAGTCCGGATGATTTCTACTCGAGGAATGTACCCTGTGTGTGTGTGTGTGTGTGTGTGTGTGTGTGTGTGTGTGTGTGTGTGTGTGTGTGTGTGTGTGCGGGTGCTGTTGTGCATGTGCATATGTGAAATATATATATATATATATATATATATATATATATATATATATATATATATATATATATATATATATATATATATATATATATATATATATATATATATATATATATATATATATATATATATATTATACAAAATCACTGTCTTTGCAGAGGTGCTCAGATGCAACAGTTTAGATGTCCCTACAAACTGCCAATATCCCAGACTCCTCCTTTAAAGTGCAGACATTGTACTTCCAATTTCCAGGACTCAAGTCCGGCTAACGGGTCTCCCTGAATTCCTTCACAAAATGTTACCCTGTTCACACTCCAACAGCTCGTCGAGTCCCAAAAACCATTCGTCTTCATTCACTCCTGTCTAATACGCTCACATGCTTGCTGTATGCCCAAGCCCCTTGCACACAAAACCTCTTTCACCCCCTTCCCTCCAACCTTTTGTAGGACGACCCATACCCCTCCTCCCCTCCACTTCAGATTTATACACCCTCCAAACCATTTCAGCAACCCCTCCTCAGCCCTCTGAATAATAATTTTACTAACTCCACACCTAACAATTTCCACACAACGAATTCTCTGCCTAATATTTACACCACACATTGCCCTTAGATTCCCACTGAACCAGGGTGGCCCAAGAAAGGAGAAATAATTTCACCATCACTAACTCCTTCACTGTCTTGTCAGAGGGTCCCCACCCACCCCTCCTTCAGAATTCAGGAACTATAATTTCCACCTCTAGGATTCGAGTCCAGCTAACTGGCTTCCCTGAATCCCTTCATAAATGTTACTTTGCTAACACTCCAACAGCACGTCAAGTTATAAAAACCACTTACCTCCACTCCTAACACGCTGATTAAGGGAGATTAGCAGATTGCCTTAGTACAAGACTTAAACATAACCCAAGGTGCATTTACATCTTATAGCCTGTAAATTAGACGGTGTAAATTAAAGCCTGTAAAATATATAACTCGTGAGCTATCCACGACCCAGAGAAAAAATATTCCATATAATTCTGTCATCCTTCGTCACTAAAATGTTAATTTAACATCCCGGTTGACGCTGCTAAAAAAATTGAAATTAATATCACCTTTTTTAGTAAGATGGAAAAAAAACCTTTGTGTACATAAGGAAAAGTGAGCCGTTTCTAAACCCCTCCCCCCCAAAAAAAAAAATTACATGACGAACCGTCAAAAGGAATTTATAAGCCAGGGAAAGCCAGGTCAGTTCTGCATATAACCAAACTCAGCATTAATAACAAAAAAGGCACAATACCGTGACTTTTCGTGATTTTAAGATAGTCGATGTGAATGGCAATACTGGGGTATATTATTATTATTATTATTATTATTATTTGAAATATTGTCTTTTGAGGGTATAATCATTATAATCCTGATTATTACTTATGCTCCTGAAGGAGCGATATGTAACTCCTGGAAAGAGAAAACAAAATTCTGCTGGAGAAAGGGTAAGTAGATCCAACTCCTTGAATCAAGAACCCGTCAGCATCAAGGCACCCACCTTGAAAGAAAATATATTAACTTACTGCTAAGAAATATCAGTAATATCACGGTGAAAATATCGATGTAAATCTCCGGGATTTACATCCGATTTTCAATTATATTTTGTGTTTTAAAAAAAATTCTTGTTTTCAAAATCGTTCCAGAATTCAGAGTTAATATTCAGTCTCAATATTTCCAGTTACATTAACTTAAGATATATTTTTGCTCCTAGAAAAGGAGTTAATATATATTATGATCAAGCAGTGAAAATTTTGGGTTGTGGAGGGTTGCGCAGTGAGAAATTTAAGAAAATTATATTACCTACCTGTGTCTGTATTGACGTACGTGCTTTCTCTCTCTGTCTGTCTCTGTCTCTCTCTGTCTCTCTCTCTCTGTCTCTCTTGTCTGCATTGCACTGTTTACCTTGTCGTTTGAATCATTTAGCGATGCTCCTTCACATACGAAGCTTCTTGCTTCTTAGACAGCTGAAATGTGTGTGTGTGTGTGTGTGTGTGTGTGTGTGTTTGTGTGTGTGTGTGTGTGTGTGTTTGTGTGTGTGTGTGTGTGTGTGTGTGTGTGTTTGTGTGTGTGTGTGTATTAAATAAACTGCGGGTAGCCGGGGGATCGAACCCGTATTGTTTTAGCGCGCCTCAAGAGAAGAGCGAGAATTTACGACGCCCTGAACCAGTGGATCAAACAATCCTACAAACATCATGAGCCTAGCGAACTAAAAAAATCAAAATCAGTCTATAAACACTGAGATTTTTATCGATAAATATAGCAATTATTAACAATGAACTTGCTATAAATAATGTTTGCCAAGGCTGAAGGTTTGGAGATAAGAGTCAGTAGGTGAAGAGACCGTGAGTGCAGAGTGAGGCCTGTGTAGTGGTCATGAGAGAGATGTGGTGTACTCGGGAAGACTGGAGTGATGTGCACTAGACATGTGCACCAGAAACAGATGTGCACTCAGGGAGATTGGAGTGATGTGCACTAGACATGTGCACCAGACATAGTGCACTCAGGTCTTAACATACTGCATTCATTTAAGATGCATTATGGTGTGGTGGTCGTACTGAAATTTGAAGTTATATTTAGACGCCGAAGTACTTTTGCCTACCTACATCCATCCCACTTACTCCTTTCTTGCTTCTTCCCTCCTCCATTTATTCCACTCCATCCCATCCACCCCTCTCCTTACCACATCCATCCACCCCACACACACTGGTCTCTAATCTCCACCCATCATTCTTTTCCCCCCTCCTGCCTCTCATCTCTCCTCGCATTCTCCTTCCGCCCCACTTTTCCAGTCCATTCCTCCTCTATCCCCGTGAATCATCCCTCCCTCCCATCCTCTTCCAACATACAATCACGGACTCCAACAAAAGAACACATATAAACATGGAAACTCAAAAAACTACAATATTATGCCGATGGAATTCGTGCTGGAGAGAGGACACAACGGCTGTCCAAGGAATTTTATCGACCAAATGCTGGATCGAGTAAGCGGCATTTTTCCCGATAATCTGTGGCTCTATATGCAAACGGAGAGGTGCAGTAGGCCTTTTTTTTTTTAATTCGTATTTTGCTCTCTTCAACGGCGATATTTTTTTTGTTTTTTTCAATACCTTTCAATAAAATTTGAAACTTAGTTATTTTTAATTATTGTAATAAATGTATTTGTAATGTGCTATATACTTTTTAATAAAATATTGACATTATTGTTACTATTAAAAAGAATATACTTCTCACAGAATATATTCTAATGGGTATATTCCCCTTGGTATATACACAGAGAGAGAACTAGTATATATGTCCAGAGGTGTTATATATATATATATATATATATATATATATATATATATATATATATATATATATATATATATATGCAAAACAACCACTGTGAAACAGAGAAATTCTAAGCGCTTTCGTGACTACTCACATTATCAAGGACCAATGAAAGTAAAGCATCAAAGGAAGGTATATAAAGGGGTATCCCACACCTCACTATCAGATCCCACAACAAAGAAACACCTGACGCTAGACAGCAGGCCCGCTGGCCGAACTAGACAGGTCCTTCATACAACCCACCAACAAACTATTCTACCCAAGAAATAAGAAATTTAAGAAAATTATTATTTGTCCAATGTATTATTAAATTCTTCCCAAATTCTATTAATTATAAATGGGTCTAATTTACATAAACCAAAGGAAATATTCATATTATTGTCAAAACTGCTTTTTATGAAACAAGATTCAATTACATTCCTGTCGACCATGGACTTGCTTGATACTACTTTCTCAACTTTTTGAAAATCAGTTGGATGGTTAAAATCTCTTACATGAATAAATAAGGCATTGGAATATTGTCCAGTTCTAATGCTATATTTATGTTGTTTTAATCTTAGTTCGAGATTTTTACCAGTTTGGCCGTAATAAACTTTATCGCAAATTTTACAAGGAATCTTATAGACACATCCATCAGCATTTTGGGGGGAAATCTTTATCAAAAGTTTTTTTACTGTATCAAGATTTTTTAATACAACTTTAATATTAAAAGTCTTAAGAAGAGAAGGCATATCAACCAAGTTTTCATGGTAAGGGAGAACCAACATATTTTTAGTTGAATAAGGCTGGTTGTCCCTTTTTGGATTGTAAAAAGTATTTCTAGCAACTTTAAAAGATTTATCAATTACATTTCTTGGGTATTTCAAATCATTACCTATTTCATAAATTTTGGATATTTCCTCATCTATGAACTCTGGACTACAAATTCGTAAAGCTCTCAAAAACATTGATGAGAAAACAGACAGTTTAACTCTATCTTGATGGGAAGAATAATAGTGGACATAGGAACAGTTATTTGGAGGTTTTCTGTAAATTTTAAATTTGAATTCATTATTACCCTTAATAATTAAAACATCAAGAAAAGGCAATGAGTTATTTTCTTCAAATACAACAGTAAAATTTATAGAATGGGCTAAGCTATTTAATTTGCCAAGGAAATGGTGTATATCTACATTTTTGGGCATAAGACACAAAATGTCATCAACATATCTGAACCATTTAGCTCTATTAAGGAGGATTGTGTTAAGCAGCCTTGTTTCAAAAAATTCCATGTATAGGTTACTAAGAACAGGTGAAAGAGGATTCCCCATTGCCATACCAAACTTCTGAGTGTAAAACTTATCATTAAATACAAATTTTGCATCAATAATGCAAAGTTTAATAAGTTTAATGATAGGAACTGGCAATGGTAAATCATAACGAGTTCTTCAGATAAACTTAATAAATCATCAACAGGAACTGTCGTAAACAAGGAAGTAACTTCAAAACTAACCATGTTAAAATCATTTAAGTCAGTCAAGGAGCTTAATTTATCAACTAAATCTATGTTTTTTTAACATTAAAGTTAGAAATTTTGCCAACAATAGGGCTCAAAATATCAACAAGCCATTTGGATAATTTATACGAAACTGATCCTATGGAGCTAATAATTGGTCTGACTGGATTCCCTGGTTTGTGTGTTTTTATTAGTCCATACATGTAAGGCAAAGATGGATTAGTGGAAGTAAATTGTTTGACTAATTCATCTTTGCCTTTCAGTAGTAGTTTTATTGTTTTATTGAAATTGCTGTTAACGGTTTCTAGGGGATTTTTTCTAAGTTTAGAATAGGTGAAGGACCTGTCTAGTTCGGCCAGCGGGCCTGATGTCTCGCGTCAGGTGTTTCTTTGTTGTGGGATCTGATAGTGAGGTGTGGGCTACCCCTTTATATACCTTCCTTTGATGCTTTACTTTCATTGTTCCTTGATAATGTGAGTAGTCACGAAAGCGCTTGGAATTTCTCTTTTCTTAATCACCTGTTTACTGTGATCTTATTGCATATATATATATATATATATATATATATATATATATATATATATATATATATATATATATATATATATATATATATATATATATATAATGTCGTGCCGAATATGTAAAACTGGTCAATTAGCAAGAACTCGTTTAAAATTATGTCCTTTCTAAAATTTTCTCTTATACGTTTAAAGATATATTTTTTTCATTAATGTTAATGTCAAAATTTATAATTTTGCACCAAAATAATCTTAGAAAACTTACCTAACCTTATTATAACAAGAACAAGAAGATATCTCCACTTACGACAGATTATCGTAACTAGATAGTGTATCTGTCTCCATCTTAGTAAACAGAGGATCGAGCCGCCTCACACTGAAGTATTATCGATTCACTTAAATCCACTAATAAATCACCGACCATTCAGGTGGAGTGACAGTGGCGAGAGCTGGTCTTTCCACACTCCAAATACCTCGGATATTTATCATAAAATATTCACAGTTTGTAGTGGCTAACACACCCACCTGCAACACTCCACTGTGAAGCACACTTACAAAACAAATTAAGCCACCTGAGTTTTGCTGTAATAGCACAAAGTTAGAAAAACGAGTAATTTTTTCACGACCACTTGCAACGCCATTCTCTACTTTCTCTCTCTCTCTCTCTCTCTCTCATATATATATATGTATATCAGTAACAATACTGCGACTAGCCGAGGATTCGAACCCATGTAGTATTGGCCCTGCCTCGTGGTGAGCGAAAGAAAAACTACACAATCCTATAAAAAACAAGCATCCAGCCAAGCTAGGTGTGTTACTCTTGGTCTAAGGACATAACGGTGGTGCGAGTTTGGTGTACTAGCCTCCAAAAGCAGTATACATATTGTGACCACGAACGAGTGTTACTGAATCAATAACAACACTGCGACTCGCCGAGGATTCGAACCCATGTAGTTTTGGCCTTGCCTCGTGGTTAGCGAAAATCACATGACGCCTTATCCCACTGAACCACACAATCCTACAAGAACCAAGCACCCAGCCAAGCAAATTTTCTGAATTTACTTGTAACAGATAAGTGAACCGTAGATATAAATCCAAATGTACTCCTGTTAACCCTTTTGAGGCCTAGTTCCTAGGCCTATTGTGTATCCATATCCTCTTGCGTTACCATCCACAGGATGGATATGAGGTACACAATAAACTAGCCACTACCATCCACAGGATGTATATTGGGTGCACAAACTAGCCACTTCAGTGGCAAAATCTAATCTTACGTAGCCTTTCTATCTTCTGTCTCTCCTATAAATTCCAGAACAATTTTGCGATATGATATGGCATGTTTTAGCGCTTGTTTCATGTCGGCAGTAGCCGGAGGGTGGGGAGAGACCCTTCTGTTTTACTCTTCCTACCTCAAACATCTAGATTCTAGACAATAGATGATAGGCTTTAATCTAGATACATGTAGACAGTTCCTAGCGGACAACCTGTGTGTGGATTGAAATCTACCTACCTCTTCCCATCTCTCTCTCTCTCTTTCTCTCTCTTTTTACACAGGGTTTGACAAGGTTAAGGATGCCTAGCTTTATTGACAAGCTATTTACAGGTTAAGGATTCCTAACTTTATTGACAAGCTAAGAGCTGTTACCTACATCAGCTCATTTGAAAGCATTTTTATTGTTATGAGGCATACAAGTAGGGAACAGGATGAAGTTGGAGCCATCTGTGGGCCAGCATTTTCATTTGATCAACTGACTTTATCTCCTTGACATCATTATGCTGTACGAATGTGTTCCATACTCGAGTCATCCTGGGTATATATGATCTCAGATGGAGTGATGTTCTGGAGAAGGGTACAGCCAGAGTGAAGTTTCTGCTTTCTGCCCGTCTTGTGGCATAAAAGCTTGTTTCACGCTGTCTTCGAAGTGGATCCAAGTGTGGTACTTTGACAATATTGGCGAGTTACTCTCTCTCTCTCTCTCTCTCTCTCTCTCTCTCTCTCTCTCTCTCTCTCTCTCTCTCTCTCTCTCTCTCTCTTTCTTTCTTTCTCTCTCTCTCTCTCTCTCTCTCTCTCTTTCTCTTTCTCTCTTTCTCTCTCTCTTTCTCTCTCTCTTATATTCACCCCACCGTTACGTTCCTGGCACACTCAGTGCTTATGTTCGCATATATACATATTTAACTTGCAAATTTACCTAGTAATCTGACTTGTTAATAATTCAAACGTCTCTCTACTAGTTTTCTTTTGTTTTCAAGATTAAAATAATTATAACTTCGCAAATATTATACATGCAAAGTATCAGTATACATAGGAAATCAGATACATGAATAATACAAGAAGGCATTACTGTGGAGAGACGGTAACTGCAACCGGGCGAAATTGGTTGCGGCAGCTGCGCGCCGCTGCTGTATTCTGTATGCGAGTTACACTATTTTCCCCCTTGATACATTCCATCACTGAAGATAGTTTCCATAAGAATGGAAACAAATCTCAGTTTATCGTCCAGTCTTCCACTACGAGAGTTACCTAGATTTCGTTCCAGCAGAGATGAAGTCGTATTAAGACACTTAGAATAACGTAAATCTTTCTTATAAACACATTTTACTCACGAGCGAAACGTTTTGATATAGGATCATGTTATTTGGTGCGTTTTCGTCCGCTTGTCGGCTTGCTGTCTCTTACACCAGGGCTGGAGTTATTCTTTCGTGGGAATTACCGTCTGTTATTATGTAAATGACTGAGAAAACCGAGAAGTTGAGAAATGAGACACTTCTGCCGCACTTTTATCAAGAGTAATGGACTGAACACTCCAGCCTAAGGGACTGATTACCTCAAACTACTACTAATCTACCATTCTTCTCTCTATTGGACTGAAGAAAACACTAGCTGGCGAAACGTTCCCGCAGTAAAGATTGCCAAATGTTGCACAAACTTCCGCTTCCTCAATTACTATTTCTTAGAAAAGCCTTTTATATACACAGCTGGAAAGAAATATATGAGAATATAATTATTGTGAATAAAAATTTGCACGAGAAAGCCCTACAGTCTTCCTGAAAGTTCAGACTTTTAACTATAATCTAGTGGGAACACGTATCTTTGTTCAAACAGTTTTCCACTTGGCCAGTGAACTGCCGGATGAACAGTATATTTATGTAAATGGCATCATGTTGTTCACTTGTAGTGGTTAACTATCCACGGACTACTAGAAGACTAGGTGGACCTGGAGCAGAGAAACACGTCTAATTAAAATGGTTCTTGTTCTGGAACTTTACGATCAGTGATGAGAGCCGCGACTCTCACCACTCTGCTATGTAGTCTTCGTTACACATTTTTTGCTACATTCTTTGCCACAGTGAGATGACTAACATGCACCTCACTCGAAGTCCAAATCTCTTTCACTGCTCATGTTTTGTGTATGTTTAGGTAATGCAAAAATCACTGTTTGGTGCCACCTCCGTTAGTTTCTCTCCTCACAGTGACTTTCTTCCGATAGAAGCCAATGTAATGGACATCTGCATGTAAATCATTGACAATACATATTAGTCTCACCTCAACTGTGTTTCCCAACCATCTTTTCATTTTCTACACATTTTAAAGACTGATATCTGAAGGACACCTCAGTTCCTGGGCTTGCCGTCTTGCACAGAGGTATAATATTTGTTTCCTGCAAGAATTAAGGGTCATGTTGCAGCGATTGCACCTCTCACAGAACAGGTATTGCTATTAAAATTTATAATCTTAAAACGGTATAGTTTTTTATTGGTAATTTTTATTTTTTTTTTTTGCTTCAGTGTTTGACGTTGTATATGTCTTTATGATATGCATGAAGATTTTTTGTGACATCTGATGGTAATATTCCATTTTCATCTCGGCGTTTTCGTAGTTCCACATTAATGCTGTCTCCTCAGTGTTGTCCATCAGCAGTGATGGTTCTGATGAGAGATCTTCCAGGTATAATCTTCAGCACGTTTCCTAATTAACCCACGCCCCCCAGGGTGATACTTCATCTGATACTGTTGCTTTGTCTTCCTCGATGTGTAGCAGTATTCACTTCCTACCTCTCCATCCCCCAATGCCGTCACTCTAACTGACCTCCTCGCTGAAAGTCCCGCTTCTGATGCAGACTCTTAGGCTTAACAGAAGCTAGCTAACTTCACCAACTCCCCATTCCACTAGCCCCTACCCTCGCACACCCTTACCCACCACTACAAACCTTTTTCATAACTCACGAAATCGTAATGACACGATTGTAAACGAACTATACCACGGGCGTGGTTCTAACTCCACCCGTGGTATGGTTTGTTTACCTTTCCATAATCTTTCTCACGTCCTTCCCAGCAGCACATTACGACCCCTGACTGGTCTAGCACTCACCATAATTACAATCCAAGTGTAATCATATTTTCTAATGGATTACTGTGATGAAAAATCACCCTAAAGTCACCAACCCTTTCTAAAAGCGAGAAAAAAATTTCTTCAAAATTAAATTCTTTAATATCTTCCTCTACTTCATTTTTAAAAGGAGTAAAATTGATATAATACATCAATAAAATACGCAGATTTACAGCAAAATATATCTCTATTAATATTAAGTGACATTAAACCAGTAGCCATCTTGCCTTATCATATTCTAACTCGCACAGTAGATAAAGGTATATATATATTGATTTCTTTCACCTGTAAAACCATATTCTGAGCCACGCAGTAACATGATATACAAAACTGTTTAATTAAAACATTCAAGCTGATTTGTGTTTTTATAAAGTCATTAGACTGGTGATCTGTATGGCAGCCATCTGGGGTTTTTCAAGTTCCTCGAGGGTGACAGTGTGGCTCCCGTCCCCCTACACCCACAAAATTATCAGTCTGAACACCTTATAAAGCGTCATATTCCGCTAAGACACAGGATCAGCTAAGCAGCATACATGTAAATGTTTAATGTTAGTGGGTTGCTAGCTAGTGCTTACACATTTAGAGTGGACACTGAGGGGGGTAACTCGAGAATCCTAGAATTTACGAGTCGTCATGTACACGGGTTCAACTCCCTCATTCCATTATGCACTGCTGAAAGTCGTGACTTTCCTCTTCGTAGAGTTTACAATAGGAATATGCAGGTTGGAAGACTTACCTGTGTCATCAGCACTGACCCGTCAAAGGCTATTCCGACTCCAAACTGATTCTAATGTGGAGTGACTTATGTCTTGCGCGCTGTATAGCCCTTGTGGCTTAGAGCTTCTTTTTGATTATAATAATTATGTCTTGCGCTGCCCACACACACAGATTTCAGATCTCAAATATTAATAATACCTGATGCTATTTTTTTCTTAACATACCAGCCGTCTCCCACCGAGGCAAGGTGACCTAAAAATGAAAAACGAAATCTTTTCTGTTTACATTTAGCAATTTATGCTCCGGCATACTCCTCTTACGGCGCGCATGTCTTACGGAGGAAGAATTCTTTTCCACTTCGCCATGGAGATAGTAGATAATAGTTAGCTTGACACTTCACGTAGTTTATCTGCAGAAATCTATCTCTGACTCCTCGTCTGTCTGATTGAATATCCTTAAATAACTCTAGTAGAAAGGATAGAAATTCGCAGTTCCATCCCATCCTTCGGACTGATTCATCAGCTCTCTCTCCTCTACATCTCATTTCTTTGTACTTCTACTCTTCCTCTTCCTCCTCCTCCTCCTCCTCGCAGCAACTCTCCCTCGCACCACATCCCTCTCACTTTCCCCTCTCCTTCCCACCTTAATAAAGGTCTTCCCTCTCTTAACACTCACTCCCCCTCTCCCTCGTAAACACTTCTTCCCCTCCCTATGTTTTCGACCCTTCTTTATATCTCTTTCTCTCTCATTCTTTGTTGTTGTTGCATGTTTCTCATTCCTCTTGCCTCTGCTCGCTTCTCTTGGCTCCCTTCCCCTCAAGAGTGCTTTCGTGCTAGTCAAGAGCTCTTGATCCGCGGAACTGGAGCTTCCCTTTGGATAAAACAGTGATGTCTCCCGCTCATCGGGTAATGTG